>NC_034177.2:21279851-21579851 GCF_002021735.2 Oncorhynchus kisutch
GAGAGAGAGAACAAGAGAGAGAGAGAGAGAGAGAACAAGAGAGAGAGAGAGAGAACAAGAGGGATAGAGACAGAGAGAGAACAAGACGGAAGGGAGAGAGGAGAGCAAGAGGGATATAGAGAGAGAGATAGAACAAGAGGGTTAGAGACAGAGAGAGAGAGAGAACAAGAGGGATAGAGACAGAGAGACTATATATTTACTATTGACTGTTACCATTTTATTGGTATTATTTTGTATTTAATTTTGTATTATTATTTACTACCATTTTATATTATTATTGCTATCATTTATAATTTTGTTTACAATGTATATTGTATACATTGTTGCTTTGGCAATATGACACAATGTTTTCTTGCCAATAAAGCAGCTTGAATTTGAATTTGAGAGAACAAGAGGGATAGAGACAGAGAGAGAGGAGAACAAGAGAGAGAGAGAGAGAGAGAGAGAGAGAGAGAACAAGAGAGAGAGAGAGAGAACAAGAGAGAGAGAGAGAGAGAACAAGAGGGAGAGAGAGAGCGAGAGAGAGAACAAGAGGGATAGAGAGAGAGAGAGAGAGAGAACAAGAGGGATAGAGAGAGAGCGAGAGAGAGAGAACAAGAGGGAGAGAGAGAGAGAGAACAAGAGGGACAGAGAGAGAGGGAGAGAACAAGAGGGACAGAGAGAGAGAGAGAGAGAGAGAGAGAGAGAGAACAAGAGGGACAGAGAGTGAGAGAGAGAGAGAGAGAGAGAGAGAGAGAGAGGCAGAGAGAGAGAGAGAGAGGCAGAGAGGGAGAGAGGCAGAGAGAGAGAGAGAGAGAGAGACAGAGAGAGAGACAGAGACAGAGAGAGAGCTTATGCAACATCCTCCTACTTCAGATAGGGCTAGCATCACTACACTATTATCAGTCCATGTGGCTTGTCAATTAGTCACTCTGAATCAATAGGACCACAACTTCCTGTTGGTTCATTCATGTGTAGATTCATTAACACTTCCCCCTCCATGATGTCATGGTGTGTAGGGCCAAATGGGTGGTATGAAAAACAAGGCTGTTGATTCAAACACAACATATTTCCCAATTGTTTGTGGCTGTTTCTGCATCTGTTTTTGTACAATATTTTATTCACATATTTTATAACTAAATGGAAAAGGCAAAGGTTGTCCATGGTTGGAGGGGTGTTGTTCACTGTATTGCTCTAATACACAAGCTGCGTCACATGATTAGGTTACCGTTTTCTTCTCTCACCACTAGCTTTGTTGTGTGACAGGAGTGTGCATTGTTTACTGAAAACCAATGATGCTCGAAACTGGGAGAAAACCCAATTATCTGCTCTTATAAAACCTAGACAGCATTGTCAATGGATTAGCAAATACCCTGTTTATTCTTCTGTTCAGCAACAAAGACATTATACACTGACTGAACAAAACATTAGGAGCACCTTCCTAATATTGTGTTGCACTCCCTTTTGCCCTCAGAACAACCTCAATTCATCGGGGCATGGACTCTACAAGGTGTCGAAAGAATTCCACAGGGATCCTGGCCTATGTTGACTCCAATGCTTCCCACAGTTGTGTCAAATTGGCTGGATGTCCTTTGGGAGGTGGTTCCCAATTTAAATTGTGTAAATCATAAAAATTACATTTGAGCAGGGATCATCTCTCTATGAATAAGCATAGAATAATAAGCATAGAATATACTTAAAGCTACCACTTTACAAACATCAGTTCAGAACTGTAAGCTACCCCTGTGCATATACCCATCAATTCCATTTAAAATACTGTAAATCTAAAACTCTTAGAACTGTGTCCAAGTACAGAAATGCATGCTGCTCACATTAATAACTAACCCTGTCTTCCACTGAATACAGTCATCATCATACCAAAGAGTGGTTCCATGTCCAATAATAGGACTACTGTAGGCAGCTAAACAGTTGTGGCGGGGTTATATTGGTTTGTGTTGACTGAGAGCAGGCCTGTGTTTGGATATACATTAAATACAGCAGGTACACTTCTCCACTGACAGAGTAGAGCATGAATAAATCTCTGTAGGTTTCCGGAGCTGTCACGTTTCCTAAAAAAAAATGGTTTGTCCTCCCAACAGCTCTCTAGCATATATAGGTCAGGAGATGGCTGTGAACGTGTCCTCCCAACAGCTCTCTAGCATATATAGGTCAGGAGATGGCTGTGAACGTGTCCTCCCAACAGCTCTCTAGCATATATAGGTCAGGAGATGGCTGTGAACGTGTCCTCCCAACAGCTCTCTAGCATATATAGGTCAGGAGATGGCTGTGAACGTGTCCTCCCAACAGCTCTCTAGCATATATAGGTCAGGAGATGGCTGTGAACGTGTCCTCCCAACAGCTCTCTAGCATATATAGGTCAGGAGATGGCTGTGAACGTGTCCTCCCAACAGCTCTCTAGCATATATAGGTCAGGAGATGGCTGTGAACGTGTCCTCCCAACAGCTCTCTAGCATATATAGGTCAGGAGATGGCTGTGAACGTGTCCTCCCAACAGCTCTCTAGCATATATAGGTCAGGAGATGGCTGTGAACGTGTCCTCCCAACAGCTCTCTAGCATATATAGGTCAGGAGATGGCTGTGAACGTGTCCTCCCAACAGCTCTCTAGCATATATAGGTCAGGAGATGGTTGTGAACGTGTCCTCCCAACAGCTCTCTAGCATATATAGGTCAGGAGATGGCTGTGAACGTGTCCTCCCAACAGCTCTCTAGCATATATAGGTCAGGAGATGGCTGTGAACGTGTCCTCCCAACAGCTCTCTAGCATATATAGGTCAGGAGATGGTTGTGAACGTGTCCTCCCAACAGCTCTCTAGCATATATAGGTCAGGAGATAGCTGTGAACGTGTCCTCCCAACAGCTCTCTAGCATATATAGGTCAGGAGATGGCTGTGAACGTGTCCTCCCAACAGCTCTCTAGCATATATAGGTCAGGAGATGGCTGTGAACGTGTCCTCCCAACAGCTCTCTAGCATATATAGGTCAGGAGATGGCTGTGAACGTGTCCTCCCAACAGCTCTCTAACATATATAGGTCAGGAGATGGCTGTGAACGTGTCCTCCCAACAGCTCTCTAACATATATAGGTCAGGAGATGGCTGTGAACGTGTCCTCCCAACAGCTCTCTAGCATATATAGGTCAGGAGATGGCTGTGAACGTGTCCTCCCAACAGCTCTCTAGCATATATAGGTCAGGAGATGTCTGTGAACGTGTCCTCCCAACAGCTCTCTAACATATATAGGTCAGGAGATGGCTGTGAACGTGTCCTCCCAACAGCTCTCTAGCATATATAGGTCAGGAGATGGCTGTGAACGTGTCCTCCCAACAGCTCTCTAGCATATATAGGTCAGGAGATGGCTGTGAATGTGTCCTCCCAACAGCTCTCTAGCATATATAGGTCAGGAGATGGCTGTGAACGTGTCCTCCCAACAGCTCTCTAGCATATATAGGTCAGGAGATGGCTGTGAACGTGTCCTCCCAACAGCTCTCTAGCATATATAGGTCAGGAGATGGCTGTGAACGTGTCCTCCAAACAGCTCTCTAACATATATAGGTCAGGAGATGGCTGTGAACGTGTCCTCCCAACAGCTCTCTAGCATATATAGGTCAGGAGATGGCTGTGAACGTGTCCTCCCAACAGCTCTCTAGCATATATAGGTCAGGAGATGGCTGTGAACGTGTCCTCCCAACAGCTCTCTAGCATATATAGGTCAGGAGATGGCTGTGAACGTGTCCTCCCAGTCTTTCCTATATGTTCAATGTACACCATGAGGCATAGGAAACATATAGTATCACTGAAAGATGTTTAGCTCATGGTTTAGAGATATACAATCTGTTTTTATGGTGAATTATATTGAATGAGAATGCATATATCGACCACAATGCATTGAATACTAGTATTAATGTTCGTATGACATTGAAAGAATAGTTTGGTTAAAATGTACATTTGTCAAACATCGTCTTATACAGTCTACAGATGCCATTGAATATTGACTTTCGGAAATGTTGGACTAGCTTATATATACACACGTCTTTGTCCCCCAAACTTTAATTTGGGGAATCACTTTTTCCTTTAATAAGCAGAATGCTGTTTACTTTGACCTTTTTCTTCCCTTCCTACCTCTGTCTCTCTCCCTCTGTCTCTCTCCCTCTGTCTCTCTCCCTCTGTCTCTCTCCCTCTGTCTCTCTCCCTCTGTCTCTCTCCCTCTGTCTCTCTCCCTCTGTCTCTCTCCCTCTGTCTCTCTCTCTCCCTCTACCTCTGTCTCTCTCCCTCTGTCTCTCTCTCTCCCTCTACCTCTGTCTCTCTCCCTCTGTCTCTCTCCCTCTGTCTCTCTCCCTCTGTCTCTCTCCCTCTGTCTCTCTCCCTCTGTCTCTCTCCCTCTGTCTCTCTCCCTCTGTCTCTCATTCTATAGTACAAACAAGTGGAGCAGTACATGTCTTTCCACAAACTGCCAGCTGACTTCCGACAGAAAATCCATGACTACTACGAGCACAGATACCAGGGCAAGATGTTTGATGAGGAGAGCATCCTGGAGGAGCTTAATGAACCACTGCGGGAGGTAAAACAACAAAACACACCATCAAAACTCTGACAATGTCTCACACTTAAAGAGTGGAACAAATGAACCAAAAATACATGGATTTCTCTGCAAAGCTTCATCGTTGTCTTTTGCAAATATGTCCCTTAACAACATTTGAAGTTCTGAGCCTCTTGTTCTACTAAGTCATTAAACCAAACAAATGAGTCCATACATTTTGTTTCCCTTTCCCCACCTTTGCTATGTTAGATTTAGACCTAACAAAATTGCAATTCAGTAAAAGTCATGATATTTACCCTTAGGAAATTGTCAACTTCAACTGCCGTAAGCTGGTGGCATCCATGCCCCTGTTTGCCAACACCGACCCCAACTTTGTGACGGCTATGTTGACTAAGCTCCGCTTTGAGGTCTTCCAGCCTGGAGATTACATCATCAGGGAGGGCACCATCGGCAAGAAGATGTACTTCACCCAACATGGTGTGACCAGTGTCCTGACCAAAGGAACCATGGGCATGAAGCTCTCAGATGGATCCTATTTTGGAGGTGTGGATGGTCAACAATATACAGTATTACTACTTTTCTAGGATTGAGTTTTCTACAACTTTCCTAAGATCTGCTGCTGCTGGAAAACCTGGGATCAATAGATTCTATATTATTCTATTCTATAATGGTGCTAATAACACACATCTACTATAGAACAGAAGTTGCATACATTACAGTACATTCATGTAGACTTAATTCATGTTCTTTGCTCCATATAAATTATAAATGTATATAAATTAAAACTGTAGCAGACAAGAGAATGAAAAGGAAAAGAAAAACACCCTGACATTTGAGTTTGACTTCTTTTCGCTAGTCTTCTCGCCCCGCAGCCAGTTTTATCCCACTTCCCCATGCAGCCTGTCCTCCCCCTGCCTGTTTGGGGACTCAGCGCTGTTGTTGATCCACAAAAAAGCAGTCATTTTCTCAGGGTCTGGGGACATTCTTCACACCCGGCTCCTCTTCAGATGAGTTTCCACTAATTACCACAGCCACAAAGGCATTTGTAAAAATGTATGAATCGAAAATGAGCTTTAATCACTTAGCAGTGTGGTCAAGGTTAGGCTGACGTTAGGTTTAAAATCACATTTTAAGAAGATCAATTGTAGAAATAGGCAGGGTCCATGACTTTGTGGCTGTGGTAACTAGTGACGACCCTTTAGAAGAGCAGAGTTCACTTCAGTGGTGCTGTGGGTTGGGCTGTGAGGTGACAGGAGCATGGGCGGGTGTTGAAGGAATGTCTGAGATCCATAGCAGCACAAATGCCCATTAATAACAGCTAATTAGTCCACAGAACACTGATGACAGAACCATTATATGCCACTAGGAAACCAACCTTTTTTTACATGGCATGGGTTAGGAGGAGAATACTTGATCAGAATATCTGTTAGATTTGTGGTGGTGTTTGTGGTTGATTCATCTGCTATTGCTGACAATTTATATGATTGCTGGAGAAAATAGGAAGAGGGAATATGGAAAGAAGGTAGAAGCAAGGTAATGGAGTTGCAGGTAGCCTAGTGGTTAGAGCGTTGGGCCAATAACTGAAAGGTTGCTTGATCGAGTTCTGCTGTTTGCCTCTGCATCGCTCAGCACGGCTGAGAAAGCAGAGTATGATTAATCTTGTGAAGAACTGTAAATCCCCCACTAAATAGCGAAGAGACACATGGCTGCACTGACACTCAAGGTCACACTTTAATACCCTCTGAATAAGGAGCCATTTTGAGAGTGGGGGAGCGGATCTGGGGTGGAGAAGGTCACTGAGGTTATTATGTAAATGTATAACTCATGTATAGAACATCACTTTGTTGCTATTTAATGGTGTGTGGGCGTCTATCCCGCGGGTGGAAGCTGATATTGACTGCGCTTGTTAATTCCTCTATTTCCATGGCCCCCAGGGGGTTTGCCTACCGCTGGAGAGGCTGATCTGTAGAGTGGAGCCAGTGCAGGGTTTCCACTTGTTACCAAAGCCACAAAGGCGATATTATAAAAATGAGTAAAAGCAAGTAAATTACTGCATACAGTAAATTACATTCCAGTGGGGGGTTTTCTTCACAGAGAACCAGAAGATACCTTTCACACATGACAGGGGAGTGAGTCGGGAAAGCCGGGGAGGCAGCGGAGTAAAAAGAGCACATGGTTGCCAAGACAACAGCCAGTCACAGGCCAGAGAAGGAAGGGTAACACCTGAATGAAATGAACCTTGGCTCCACCACCTCTCCAGCTCTGCAGCTCCCTCCCTTCACTAAGCTGTCACAGTTGGGTCTTTGTTTTAACGGCCTATCTCCTCAGTAAAATGACCCATTTCCACGTGTGATAAATTGATACTGTAGGATTGTGTGTGCTTTGTATTTCATTCCTACTAGTGTAACCATGTTTTTTCTGAGGTTAGAACAACAGGACTAAATGAGCGTGTCATGTCCAAGTGACTTTTGTCATGAGCATGACATTCAAATGGCTCATGTTTCTTTGACATGTTTCTGTAGCTGAGATACAGTAATGATGGTCCCTCTGGCTGTGTAGTAATTGTGTCTGTCTCTGACACTCCTGTCTCTCTCTCTCTCCCTCAGAGATCTGTCTGTTGACCCGAGGCAGACGGACGGCCAGTGTGCGAGCGGACACGTACTGCCGTCTCTACTCCCTGTCTGTGGATAACTTTAATGAGGTGCTGGAGGAGTATCCCATGATGAGACGAGCCTTCGAGACTGTGGCCATCGACCGACTGGACCGGATAGGTGAGACCAGCCTACCACCAATAAAAAAAGCCGATACATGATTAGCTATGGGCATAGTTGAGGCATTTTGTGTCATTCATAGAATCAGCAGAACAAAGATGAACATATCTATCGATGAAACCTATTGTAACTATGCAACTAATAATTTATCTTTGATTTCCCTTTTTTTATATGTCATATTTATAGCTATCTAAAGGATATGACTTTTGCAAGATATGATTATTGTCTATGACTTGAGTGTGCCATCATTTGTAAAAGTGATTTATCAGCACACTGTCTAAACAGCTGTCTATGCTCTCGTGTGTGGGAAGGAGGGAGCCGTTTTCCCTCAGTTGCTGCTCTTACCGCCAGTGTTGCTACGCTGTCAGTCACTCAACTATCATCGGAAAGCACCTGGTTAGTGAATTCCGTGCCATGAGTGTAAACAAATCATATATTTTTGCTAAACGGAGCAGGCAAGCCCCCGTCTCGCCCAGGTTAATGTGATGATGACGTTATCCCTCGTTCACGTGACTTCACATGTTTACAAAAGGGGCCCTGCATCCCCCACCTGCCAGTGGTTGCCATGGCAGCTAGATTCCACATCACGTACGAGCTGTTCGTTTCACTCATTTGGAGGAGATTAAGGTGTCTTTGGTCATTGACAACAGGCTAACAGCTAACCTGAACAGAGCATAGTGGAACATAGGACTAGGAATATTCTGTTTAATTTGCCTGCTGTTTCCTGACAGCAGAAGTCTCTTGCATCAAAGGCTCAGTATTTCATGTGGCCTGACTAACAAGTATAGAAAGCTAATTAATTCCAAATCTAAACAGAAATTCAAAGGAGGATGACAATTATCTTTCAACCTAGGAGTTTTATTGGAACACAGAGTCTTTTTCCGAGACCTTCAACTGAAGCCCCAAAGAAATCATGTTTATATATTTAATATCTTCTGTCTCACAGTTTACATATTGTGTACTACAACGCTCTGGCTCCTTTAGATGTCTATGGGAGAGACAGCCCAGCAAACTGGGAACATTCCCAGAACATTAGCTAAGATACCCATTACTTTCTAGTTAGGGTTTTATCTAACATTAGTATGATAGCATCCCAAAAACATTCAATTGATAACATATATTTTTTAATCCTTTGAGTGTTCGCATAACATTCACAAAAATGTTGTGCACAACATCTTTAACACCTACAACAGAACATTCCCCAAAAGTTCTCATTAGGTTTCCAGGTAATGTAATAACCCAATTTACCAGAAGAAAATGGTTCTGGGAAAGTTCCCAGAACATTCGTTAGGTTGCGGCAAATGTTACCATGGTTAATTGTTAACATTGCTAATTGCAGCAAATGTTAACATAAAATTGTCCAGTCGTGCTGATGATTATACAATGTTTGTATAAAATATTCACCTGATGTTGCCCAGAACACACGTGGGGGCGTCACAAAAGATATGTTCTAAAACAGAAGAAACTGTCCAGTTGTGCGGATAATTATACAATGTAAATTGCCATTAAATCTGGAGAGAAACATAATGGAGATGTTTTCCAATCTGCTTAAGTTTTAAGGAGCTACAAACATGTGTGCTGAGAATGTTGTGGTAAAACTGACATTTTCTGCGGACCTCCAAGACCAGGTAAAATGTATATTGCGTGAACATCAATGGAATATTATGTTAAACCTAAAACAAATATGTTATTTTAACCACATCAAATGGACTATTTTGGAAATTGTGGAGCATTGTGGGAATTGTTAGAATTGTTATTTGATCCTTATTTTACCAGGTAAGTTGACTGAGAACATATTCTCCTTTTTATTTATTAAATTTTATATTTCACCTTTACTTAACCAGGTAGGCTAGTTTGCAACTACTTTGCACTGCGACCTGACCAAGATAAAGCAAAGCAGTTCGACACCTACAACAGAGTTACACATGGAATAAACAAACATATAATCAATAATACAGTCGAAAAATCTGTATACAGCATGTGCAAATGAAGTAGAATAAGAGAGGTAAGGCAATAAATAGGCCATGGTGGCGAAGTAATTACCATATAGCAATTTAACACTGGAATGATAGAATGTTGCAGAAGATGAATGTGCGAGTATAAATACTGGGGTGCAAAGGAGCAAGATAAATAAATAAATACAGTATGGGGATGAGGTAGATTGGATGGGCTATTTACAAATGAGCTATGTACAGGTACAGTGATCTGCTCTGACAGCTGGTGCTTAAAGCTAGTGAGGGACGTAAGAGTCTCCAGCTTTAGTGATTTTTGCAGTTTGTTCCAGTCATTGGCAGCAGAGAACTGGAAGGAGAGGCGGCCAAAGGAATAATTGGCTTTGGGGGTGACCAGTGAGATATACCTGCTGGAGCGTGTGCTACGGGTGGGTGCTGCTATGGTGACCAGTGAGGTGAGATAAGGTTGGGCTTTACCTAGCAGAGACTTGTAGATGACCTGGAACCAGTGGGTTTGGCGACGAGTATGAAGCGAAGGCCAGCCAACGAGAGCGTACAGGTCACAGTGGTAGGTAGTATTTATGGCTTTGGTGACAAAACGGATGGCACTGTGATAGACTGCATCCAATTTGTTGAGTAGAGTGTTGGAGGCTCGCCGAAGTCGAGGATCGGTAGGATGGTCAGTTTTACAAGGGTATGTTTGGCAGCATGAGTGAAGGATGCTTTGTTGTGAAATAGGAAGCTGATTCTAGATTTAATTTTGGATTGGAGATGTTTAATGGGAGTCTGGAAGGAGAGTTTACAGTCTAACCAGACACCTAAGTATTTGTAGTTGTCCACATATTCTAAGTCAGAACCGTCCAGAGTAGTGATGCTGGATGGGCAGGTGCAGGTGCGGGCAGTGATCGGTTGAAGAGCATGCATTTAGTTTTAGCATTTAAGAGCAGTTGGAGGCCACAGAAGGAGAGTTGTATGGCATTGAAGCTCGTCTGGAGGTTGGTTAACACAGTGTCCAAAGAAGGGCCAGAGGTATACAGAATGTTGTCGTCTGCGTAGAGGTGGATCAAAGAACCACCAGCAGCAAGAGCGACATCATTGATGTATACAGAGAAGAGAGTCGGCCTGAGAATTTAACCCTGTGGTACCCCCATAGAGTCTGCCAGAGGTCCGGACAACATGCCATCCGATTTGACACACTGAACTCTATCAGAGAAGTAGTTGGTGGACCAGGCGATGCAATCATTTGAGGAACCATGGCTGTTGAGTCTGCCAATAAGAATGTTGTGATTGACAGAGTCAGAAGCCTTAGCCAGGTCGATGAATACGGCTGCACAGTACTGTCTCTTATCGATGGACCTTGAGTGTGGCTGAGGTGCACCCATGACCAGCTCTGAAACCAGATTGCATAGTGGAGAAAGTACGGTGGGATTCGAAATGGTCAGTGATCTGTTTGTTAACTTGTCTTTTGAAGACCTTAGAAAGGCAGGGTAGAATAGATATAGGTCTGTAGCAGTTTGGGTCTAGAGTGTCTCCTCCTTTGAAGAGGGTGATGACCGCGGCAGCCTTACAATCTATGGGAATCTCAGACGATACGAAAGAGAGGTTAAACAGGCTAGTAATAGGGGTTGCAACAATTTCGGCAGATAATTTTAGAAAGAGAGGGTCCAGATTGTCTAGCCCTGCTGATTTGTAGGGGGCCAGATTTTGTATCACTTTCAGAACATCAGCTATCTGGATTTGGGTGTAGGAGAAGTTTGGGTGAGTTTGCTGTGAGGGTTGGAGGGCTGTTGATCGGGGTAGGGTTAGCCAGGTGGAAAGCTTGGCCAGCCGTAGAAAAATGCTTATTAAAATACTCAAATATAGTGGATTTATCGGTGATGACACCTCTTCCCAGCTGCCCACTAAGTCCAGTGGGCAGCTGGGAAGAGGGGCAGCTGGGAAGAGGTTCTCTTATTCTCCATGGACTTTACAGTGTCCCAGAACTTTTTGGAGTTTGTGCTACAGGATGCAAATTTCTGCTTGAAAAAGCTAGCCTTAGCTTTCCTAACTGCCTGTGTATATTTGTTCCTAACTTCCCTGAAAAGTTGCATATCACGGGGGCTGTTCAATGCTAATGCAGAACGCCACAGGATGTTTTTGTGCTGGTCGAGGGCAGTCAGGTCTGGAGAGAACCAAGGGCTATATCTGTTCCTGGTTCTACATTTTTTGAATGGGACATGCTTATTTTAGATGGTGAGGAAGGCACTTTTAAAGAATAACCAGGCATCCTCTACTGACGGGATGAGGTCAGTATCCTTCCAGGATACCCCGGCCAGGTTGATTAGAATGGCCTGCTCGCTGAAGTGTTTTAGGGAGCTTTTGACAGTGATGAGGGATGGTCGTTTGACCGCAGACCCATTACGGATGCAGGCAATGAGGCAGTGATCGCTGAGATCTTGGTTGAAAACAGCAGAGGTGTACTTGAAGGGCAAGTTGGTTACGATGATATATTTGAGGGTGCCCAAGTTTACAGATTTGGGGTTGTACCTGGTGGGTTCATTGATAATTTGTGTGAGATTGAGGGCATCAAGCTTAGATTGTAGGATGGCCGGGGTGTTAAGCATGTCACAGTTTAGGTCACCTAGCAGCACGAGCTCTGAAGATAGATGGGGGGCAATCAATTCACATATGGTATCCAGGGCACAGCTGGGTGCAGAGGGTGGTCTATAGCAAGCGGCAACGGTGAGAGACTTGTTTCAGGAAAGATGGATTTTTAAAAGTAGAAGTTCGAATTGTTTGGGTACAGACCTGGATAGTAAGACAGAACTCTGCAGGCTAACACCGCCCCTTTTGGCAGTTCTATCTTGTCGGAAAATGTTATAGTTAGGGATGGAAATTTCAGGGTTTTGGGGTGACTTCCTAAGCCAGGATTCAGACACGACTAGGACATCCGGGTGTGTGCTAAAGCAGTGAATAAAACAAACTTAGGGAGGAGGCTTCTAATGTTAACATGCATGAAACCAAGGCTTTTACGGTTACAGAAGTAAACAAATGAGAGCACCTGGGGAGTAGGAGTGGAGCTAGGCACTGCATGGCCTGGATTAACCTCTACATCACCAAAGAAACAGAGGAGGAGTAGGATGAGTACGGCTAAAGGCTATCAGGACTGGTCGTCTAGTTTGTTCAGAGCGGAGAGTAAAAGGATCAGGTTTCTGGGCGTGAGAGAATAGATTCAAGGTATAATGTACAGACAGAGGTATGGTAGTATGTAGGTACATTGGAGGTAAACCTAGACATTGATAAATGATGAGAGAGATATTGTCTCTAGAGACGTTTAAACCAGGTGATGTCACTGCATATGTGGGAGGTGGAACTAAATGGTAGGTTAAGGCATATTTACAGCAACAACCTGGGGAATAGTTACAGGGGGGAGGAGGGGGGATGAATTAGCCAATTGGAATGTTCTGTGCAACCTAAAGTACCAGTCAAACGTTTGGACACACCTACTCATTCCAGAGGTTCTCTTTATTGTCACTATTTTCTACATTGTAGAATAATAGTGAAGATATCAAAACTATGAAATAACACATATGGAGTCATGTAGTAACCAAAAAAAACTGTTCAACAAATCAAAATATATTTTAAATGTGAAATTCTTCAAAGTAGCAACCCTTTGCCTTGATGACAGCTTTGCATACTCTTGACATTCTCTCAACCAGCTTCATGAGGTAGTCACCTGGAATGCATTAGTTGAAAATTAATTTGTGGAATTTCTTTCCTTCTTAATGCCTTTGAGCCAATCAGTTGTGTTGTGACATGGTAGCGGTGGTATACAGAAGATAGCCCTATTTGGTAAAATACCATATTATGGCAGGAACAGCTCAAATAAGCAAAGAGAAACAA
The DNA here is from genome assembly GCF_002021735.2 of Oncorhynchus kisutch. NCBI lineage: Eukaryota > Metazoa > Chordata > Actinopteri > Salmoniformes > Salmonidae > Oncorhynchus > Oncorhynchus kisutch. The sequence continues at coordinate 21,292,993 of NC_034177.2, forward strand.
CAGTCAATGTGGAAACTTCAAGAAGTTTCTTCAAGTGCAGTTGCAAAAACAATCAAACACTATGATAAAACTGGCTCTCATGAGGACCGCCACAGGAAAAGACCCAGAGTTACCTCTGTTGCAGAGGAAAGGTTCATTAGTGTTAACTGCTCCTCAGATTGAAGCCCAAATAAATGCTTCAGATCAAGTAACAGACACATCTCAACATCAACTGTTCAAAGGTGACTTTGTGAATCAGGCCTTCATGATTGAATTGTTGCAAAGAAACCACTATTAAAGGACACCAATAAGAAGAAGATACTTGTTTGGGCCAAGAAACACGAGCAATGGACATTAGACTGGTGGAAATCTGTCCTTTGGTCTGATGAGTCCAAATTTGAGATGTTTGATTCAACCTCTGTGTCTTTGTGAGACACAGAGTAGGTTAAAGGATGATCTCTGCATGTATTGTTCCCACCGTGAAGCATGGAGGAGGTGTAGGGGTGTTTTCCTGGTGACACTGTCAGTGATTTATTTATAATTCAAGGTACACTTAACTAGCATGGCTACCACAGCATTCTTCCACGATACACCATCCCATCTGGTTTGTGCTTAGTGGGACTACCATTTATTTTTCAACAGGACAATGACCCAAAACACACCTCTGGGTTGTGTAAGGGCTATTAGACCAAGGAAAGTGATGGAGTGCTGCATCAGATGACCTGGCCACCACAATCACCCAACCTCAACCCAATTGAGATGGTTTGGAACGAGTTGAACAGCAGAGTGAAGGAAAATAAACCAACAAATGCTTAGCATGTGGGAACTCCTTCAAGACTGTTTGGAAAAGCATTCCTCATGAAGCTGGTTGAGAAAATGCCAAGAGTGTGCAAAGTTGTCATCAAGGCAAAGGGTGGCTACTTTGAAGAATCTAAAACCTAAAATATATTTAGATTTGTTTAACACTTTGATTACTACATGATTCCATGTTTTTTATTTCATAGTTTTGATGTCTTCACTATTATTCTACAATGTAGAAAATAGTAAAATAAAGAAAAACCCTTGAATGAGTAGGTGTGTCCAAACTTTTGACTGGTACTGTATGCAACATCCCAAACTCCTAGAACTTAATTAAATGTTCTGGAAACCTTTAAGGAACTCAGAAAGACTGTTCTGTCAACATTCCTGTAAAATCAAAGAAAGTGTTTGTATCAGGGTGCAAAAACCTATCTGGATGTCAGAGCACAACTGGACAGGTTTCCAAAACACAAAAACTATATCCTTAGAATGTTCCCACAACTTAAAGAAACATTCTGAGGACCTTTAAATTGGAACTGACAGCATTTTAGCAACATGAAATCTTATGTGAAGGCCGAATAACAGAGGAGGAATTTCTTGATGCAATAAAGCCTTTAAGTCCGGGAAAACTCCAGGGCTGGATGGCATACCAGTGGAAGTATACCAAACTTTTTTTGATATACTCAGAGGACCATTATTAGCATGTTTTAACCACTCCTATATAAACAGTAGATTTTTGGACACGAAACAAGAAGCTCTGATTTTATTATTGCTGAAACAGGATCCAAGTGGTATATATAAAGATACAATACATAAAAAAATGGAGACCTCTTAGACTTCAGTGTTGTGATGCAAAGCTAATTCTAGCTAAATGCTTGGCGCATAGAATTAAAAACGTTTTGTCGGATATTATTCATCCTAAGCAGACAGTTTTTTTTTTACATGGAGATAAAATAAGACAAGTACTAGAAACAATAGAATACTATGAACTATCAGGGAAACCAGGCCTGATTTTCCTAGCTGCTTTTGACAAGGCTTTTGATAAAGTACGACTGGAATATTTTAATTTTGGAGAATCTCTAATAAAATGGGTTAAAGTTATGTATAGTAACCCTAGGTGTAAAATAGTAAATAATGACTACATCTCAGAAAGTTTTAAACTGTCAAGAGGAGTAAAGCAAGGTTGTCCACTATTTATTATTGCCATCAAAATGTTAGCTGTTAAAATTAGATCCAACAATTATATTAAGGGATTAGAAATCCATGGCTTAAAAACAAAGGTGTCATTATACGCTGAGGATTCATGTTTTCTTTTAAAACCACAATTAGAATCCCTCCACAGCCTCATAGAGGATATATATACTTGTTCTAACCTCTCTGGATTAAAACCAAATTAGTGTTCTATATTACGTATTGGATCACAAAAGAAATCTAACTTTTACATTACCATGTAGTTTACCAATATAATGGTCTGATGGGGATGTGGACATACTTGGTATAGAGATCCACAAAGAAAGAAATTCTCACTCCAATACATTTTAATAGAAAGTTAGCAAAAATAGATAAGATCTTGCTACCATGGAAAGGAAAATACCTGTCTATTTGTGGAAAAATCACCCAGATTAACTCTTTAAACATATCACAGTTCACCGAATTGGTTATGGTTTTGCCTACCGCTCGTGACCTGCTTTTTAAATTATATGAACAAAAAAATAATCCATTTAATTTGGAATGGCAAGCCAGACAAAATGAAAAGGGCATATTTAAATAACAAATGTGAATTTGGAGGGCAGAAATGATTAAATATTAAAGCATTAGACCTCACTAAAGGCATCAGTCATACAAAAGTTATACTTAAATCCAAAATGGTTCTCTAGTAAATTAGTAAGACTGTCTCACCCGTGTTGAAGAATGGCATTTTTCCATTTATTCAGATTACAACTGCTCACTTTCGGTTATTTGAAAATGAAATCTCCAAAATATTGTTATTCTTTAAATAAAGTTGGTTGCAATTCCAGTTTAATCCACCTGAAAAGACAGAACAAATAATGCAACAAATATTGTGGTTAAACTCAAATATACTAATTGATTAAAAAAACAAATTTTTCAATAAATAATAAATTAAAAAAAGGTATAATCTTTGTAAATGGTATAATAAATAGTTATAGTTATGTCACACATGCAGCTAACACAGACATATGAAAATGTCTGCTCTACCCAAAATTACAACCAACTAATTGCAGCATTACCACAAAAATTGAAGAGACAAGTGAAAGGGGGAAAAAGTAAGGAATTTGTCTGTCGGCCCTGCATTAAAGACAAAAAAAATGGTGAAAAAAAATTGTGATAAATGAAAATATACCAGTTTCATTTAAGGACCAACACATTTACGGCTGTGCCATATAAATGGTAAAATAGTTGGGAAGAGATTTCTGATGTACCCATTCCATGGCACATGGTTTATGAATTGACAGGCTGGATTCAAAACTTTGAATTTTTCTATATAAATTATACAAAATTCTTGCAACCAATAGAATGTTATATATATATATATATGGGGATACAATCTTCCCAGCTCTGCAGATTTATCTTATTTTGGTACTGTCCATATTCAGCTCATTTTTGGTCACAGGTCCAGGAATGGCTGAAGATTTCCAACATTTACCTAAAACTAACGCTGCAGATAGCAATACTCGGGATTTGAAAAGTCATAGACTATCGATCAATAATATAATCATTATTTTAGCAAAAATCTGTAGGAGCTATGAGAATAGAAAGGTTCAGTACTTTTGTGAAGCATCACAGCAGATTTGAAATATATATGGCAAAAATAAATCCAAAATGGATGGTGTTAAGAGATAGATGGGAGGGGTTGAATGGAGCTGAAGGGTGGGACTAATAACAAGATATTCAATGTAAAACATACGGGGTCTGTAAAATGTATATAGGTTCAGAAATGTTGTGAAATAGCACAGTTACAAATAGAAATCAACTGGATGGACATCAGAAATAGAGGAAGGACATGACTAAAAACAAACTAAATATAACTATTGTAAAATAGATTGTGTCTGTCTGTAAAATGTGTATAATATGTATAAACTGAATATATATATATATATATATATATATATAGTAACATACACTTAGGTTGGAGTCATTAAAACTTGTTTTTCAACCACTCCACAAATTGTGGTAAACAAACTATAGTTTTGGCAAGTCAGTTAGGACATCTACTTTGTGCATGACACAAGTAATTTTTCCAACAATTGTTTACAGACAGATTATTTCACTTATAATTCACTACATCACAATTCCAATGGGTCAGAAGTTTACATACACTAAGTTCACTGTGCCTTTAAACAGTTTGGAAAATTACAGAAAATTACACCATGGCTTTCTTTAGAAGCTTCTGATAGGCTAATTGACATAATTTGAGACAATTGGAGGTGTACCTGTGGATGTATTTCAAGGCCTACCTTCAAACTCAGTGCCTCTTTGCTTTAAAGCATGGGAAAATCAAAAGAAATCAGCCAAGACCTCAGAAAGAAAATAGTTTGTAGCGGTATTTATTTGAGGGGTAAAGATAAAGATTTTGTTCGGGCGCAAGGCAGGTATTAACCATGCCGAAAGGAAAAGAGTAGAATAGAGAGAGTACCACTACCAGACCCACACACACACACACACACACACACATCAGCAGAAGAGACTGCCTAGAGTGTAGCCTGTTTACCAGATAGCCAGTGTAGAGAAAAGAGAATACACACCATATAAAACCCACATCACAGCACAGGGGTAACCCCACCAAGAATACCTCATACAATAATAATAATAAATGGCAGAGCAATTGAATAGCAACTTCATACAAGAAAGAACCAAGTCATCAACAGAGGATTTGCAATAATCTGTATTATCTTCCAGTGGAGGAGTGCAGACGGTAGGAATGTGGGGGGTGTTCATAGACACAAAGGCCTTAAAAATGTCCACAATCTTCTCAGCCACATGTCATTAGGACACCCCACCTCAATACAGTTCAAATAACAATACACAACTTACAAGCAACCTCACTTTTAACTAAAATGTCCACCCAAATACTTCTGGCAGGGCAATAATAGTCCAGCTCTAATGAACTTCAATGGGAAGTGCATTTGAGAAATAGAAAGTCTGTTGCAGGGTAAAGCACTGGAACAATAGAAGAGATGGAAGAGAAAGAGAGAAAGAGAACACGAGAGATCTTAGCTGTGGTCTTCAGGCGTGCCGGTGTACTGTCTGACCGTTCGATGGTTTGTATGTCAAAGCTTCGCAACAAAGTTGCTACTAATCCATGCGATCCATAACCGGCGCGGTCCCAAACGATAACAACCATGACCTAGAACTGTCACACCGATGATTGAGTTAAATACTTCATAAACTACACACACTGAAAATAAACCTAACTTCTACAGCATAGCACACACAATCAAACTGTCGCGCCAACCAAGAGCTCCTCCCCAAACAGCTGAAAAAGCTGTCTTTATTTCCTCCTTCCTTCCTTACTGCTGATGCTCTCTTAAAGTGGCAGCGCACGGTGAAGGCTCCGTGCAGGATTTCGCCACACTTCTCCCCCCATGAAAAAACAAAGCCTGTAGAAACAGAGAGGATGCAGGCTTTGACAGGTTCATGTTCCTGCTATACAAAACCAGGGAAGTCCTCATCATTAGAGTCCTCCAGGAAGAGGTCCTGCAGGTGTTGCTTTTGCCTGCGATCCAGCTCTTCTGCCGTAGGGTAGCAGGGCTTTAGGTCAACAACATGCACTATCCTGACATCTTCCCCAGTGTCCTCCAAACAGACCAAGTAGTTCACTGGTCCCAACCGCTGCACTACACGGTATGGACCTTTACATCTCGAAGCTAGCTTGGCAGTGAACTTATTAGACGCCTTTGACAGATGATGTGACCATACCCATACACGAGACTGGGGTGAAAAACACACGTCTCGTCTATGTTTGTCATAGTTTCTCAGCTGTCGTTGTTTGGCTTTGGTTTTGCTGGCCTCCACTCTGGCTAGCAAAGTGTGGTGGTGTTGTACGGCATCAAACGCTGGGCAGTCAGGTGAAACATTCAAACTTTGCAAGACTCTGTCCATCGGACCTTTTAGTGGTCTCCTCAGGTGGAGTTCGGCGGGAGTGACCCCAGAAGTCTCCTGCACGGCAGAGTTCAGTGCAAAGCGAAATTCCGGTAGATGCTGATCCCACCTTGTGTGCTGATCCACGAATGAAGCAATCATCCCCTTCAGGGTTCGGTTTACCCTCTCGGTCAGGTTGGTCTGAGGATGGTAGGCTGTGGTCAGCTTGGCAATTACACCCCAGTAGGTACAGAGCTCTTTGTAGATTCCTGATATGAACTGCGGACCTCGGTCAGAGAGGATTTGTTCTGGAATCCCGAATCTGGTGAAGACCTCCCTTCGCAGAATTAGAGCAACGGCTTTGCGGAGGGAAAAACTCCACCCAGTGTGTGTAGTAGTTCACTACCACCAATAAAAATTCATTTCGGGTCCCCCGGCTGGGAGTAAAAAGTCCCATGAGGTCAATTCCCGGTGGTTCACCGGTTGGTTCACCATGGTCTGCTGCATTTTCCCAGCAGGTCTGCCAATGTCTGGTTTGTATTTCTGGCAGACTTCACACTGCTGTACAAACTTCTGGGTATCAACACACATGACTGGCCAGTAAACCACCTCTTGTAGTCTTCAATAAGTCTTAAAAACTCCAAGATGGCCACTCATGGGATTAGCATGATAAGTCTGGTTCATCCTTGGGAGCAATTTCCAAGCACCTGAATGTACCACCTTCATCTGTACAAACAATAGTACGCAAGTATTAACACCATGGGACCACGCATCCGTCATACCATTGAAGAAGGAGACGCGTTCTGTCTCCTAGAGATGAACCTACTTTGGTGCGAAAAGTGCAAATCAATCCCAGAACAACAGCAAAGGACCTTGTGAAGATGCTCGAGGAAACAGGTACAAAAGTATTTGTATCCACAGTAAAAAGGAATACTATATCGACATAACCTGAAAGGCCGCTCAGCAAGGAAGATGCCACTGCTCCAAAACCTCCATAAAAAGCCAGACTGCGGTTTGCAACTGCACATGGGGACAAAGATCATACTTTTTGGAGAAATGTCCTCTGGTCTGATGAAATGAAAATAGAACTGTTTGGCCATAACGACCATTGTTATGTTTGGAGGGAAAAGGGGGAGGGATGCAAGCCGAAGAACACTATCCCAACCGTTAAGCATGGGGGTGGCAGCATCATGTTGTGGGGGTGCTTTGCTGCTGGAGGGATTGGTGCACTTCACAACATAGATGGCATCATGAGGCAGGAAAATTATGTGGATATATTGAACATCTCAAGACATCAGTCAGGAAGTTAAAGCTTAGTCGGAAATGGGTCTTCCAAATGGACAATGACCCTTAGTTGTGGCAAAATGGCTTAAGGACAACAAAGTCATGGTTTTTGAGTGGCCATCACAAAGCCCTGACCTCATTCCCATAGAAAATTTGTGGGCAGACTTGAAAAAGCGTGTGTGAGCAAGGAGGCCTACAAAACTGATTCAGTCACACCAGCTCTGTCAGGAGGAATGGGCCAAAATTCACCCAACGTATTATGGGAAGCTTGTGGAATGCTATCCGAAACATTTGACCCAAGTTAAACAATTTAAAAGCAATGCTACCAAATACTAATTGAGTGTATGTTAACTTCTGGCCCACTGGTAAATCATTCTCTCTACTATTCTCTCTACTATTTTAAAATAAAGTGGTGATCATAACTGACCTAAGACAGGGGATTTTTACTAGGATTAAATGTCAGGAATTGTGAAAAACTGTGTTTAAATGTATTTGGCTAAGGTGTATGTAAACTTCTGACTTCAACTGTATATGTTGCGATGTATGCATGTATATGTATATATATATGTATATAGGTAAGCGTATGTATGCATGTATATGGATATATAAATATATGGGTGATTGGAAATGATGCAGACAATTACATTGATGGAAGCAACAATCTATCCCCTAAAAAACCCCAACATAAAACCTTATACAAATCTGTTCATGTACACCCTAAAGAAGAATATTACACTTTTTAAAAACATTTTCTGAGAAGCGAGTAATTAGATATGTTCATTTTCACATTTTAATATTTTTTTAGAATGTTTGGGAATTATAGAGACCTTTGTAAAAATTATATAGTAATATAGAGTGGGAAAGCAACCGTGCTTTTGGACAATTAATTGGACACTGCAGTATATAAAACCGAATAAAAATATCTGTCTTGTCCAGGACCAGAGTCTACGCAGACCGATGCACCATAGCCAACCAGAGCTACAGTAGGCCTTCATGCAAATAAGCCATTTGCCACATTCACTTTGAACTGGACTGTGTGTTTACAGGCAGTAGGACCTGTCATCATTCACTTTGAACTGGACTGTGTTTTATTTTATTTTTTATTTTATTTCACCTTTATTTAACCAGGTAGGCTAGTTGAGAACAAGTTCTCATTTACAACTGCGACCTGGCCAAGATAAAGCATAGCAGTGTGAACAGACAACACAGAGTTACACATGGAGTAAACAATTAACAAGTCAATAACACAGTAGAAAAAAAGAGTCTATATACATTGTGTGCAAAAGGCATGAGGAGGTAGGCGAATAGTTACAATTTTGCAGATTAACACTGGAGTGATAAATGATCAGATGGTCATGTACAGGTAGAGATATTGGTGTGCAAATGAGCAGAAAAGTAAATAAATAAAAACAGTATGGGGATGAGGTAGGTAAAAATGGGTGGGCTATTTACCGATAGACTATGTACAGCTGCAGCGATCGGTTAGCTGCTCAGATAGCAGATGTTTGAAGTTGGTGAGGGAGATAAAAGTCTCCAACTTCAGCGATTTTTGCAATTCGTTCCAGTCACAGGCAGCAGAGAACTGGAACGAAAGGCAGCCAAATGAGGTGTTGGCTTTAGGGAGGATCAGTGAGATACACCTGCTGGAGCGTGTGCTATGGGTGGGTGTTGCCATCGTGACCAGTGAACTGAGATAAGGCGGAGCTTTACCTAGCATGGACTTGTAGATGACCTGGAGCCAGTGGGTCTGGCGAAGAATATGTAGCGAGGGCCAGCCGACTAGAGCATACAGGTTGCAGTGGTGGGTGATATAAGGTGCTTTAGTGACAAAACAGATGGCACTGTGATAAACTGCATCCAGTTTGCTGAGTAGAGTGTTGGGAGCTATTTTGTAGATGACATCGCCGAAGTCGAGGATCGGTAGGATAGTCAGTTTTACTAGGGTAAGTTTGGCGGCGTGAGTGAAGGAGGCTTTGTTGCGGAATAGAAAGCCGACTCTAAATTAGATTTTCGATTGGAGATGTTTGATATGAGTCTGGAAGGAGAGTTTGCAGTCTAGCCAGACACCTAGGTACTTATAGATGTCCACATATTCAAGGTCGGAACCATCCAGGGTGGTGATGCTAGTCAGGCGTGCGGGTGCAGGCAGCGAACAGTTGAAAAGCATGCATTTGGTTTTACTAGCGTTTAAGAGCAGTTGGAGGCCACGGAAGGAGTGTTGTATGGCATTGAAGCTCGTTTAGAGGTTAGATAGCACAGTGTCCAAGGACGGGCCGGAAGTAGATAGAATGGTGTCGTCTGCTTAGAGGTGGATCAGGGAATCGCCCGCAGCAAGAGCAACATCATTGATATATACAGAGAAAAGAGTTGGCCCGAGAATTGAACCCTGTGGCACCCCCATAGAGACTGCCAGAGGACCGGACAGCATGCCCTCCGATTTGACACACTGAACTCTGTCTGCAAAGTAGTTGGTGAACCAGGCACGGCAGTCATCAGAAAAACCGAGGCTACTGAGTCTGCCGATAAGAATATGGTGATTGACACAGTCGAAAGCCTTGGCAAGGTCGATGAAGACGGCTGCACAGTACTGTCTTTTATCGATTGCGGTTATGATATCGTTTAGTACCTTGAGCGTGGCTGAGGTGCACCCGTGACCGGCTCGGAAACCAGATTGCACAGCGGAGAAGGTACGGTGGGATTCGAGATGGTCAGTGACCTGTTTGTTGACTTGGCTTTCGAAGACCTTAGATAGGCAGGGCAGGATGGATATAGGTCTGTAACAGTTTGGGTCCAGGGTGTCTCCCCCTTTGAAGAGGAGGATGACTGCGGCAGCTTTCCAATCCTTGGGGATCTCAGACGATATGAAAGAGAGGTTGAACAGGCTGGTAATAGGGGTTGCGACAATGGCGGCGGATAGTTTCAGAAATAGAGGGTCCAGATTGTCAAGCCCAGCTGATTTGTACGGGTCCAGGTTTTGCAGCTCTTTCAGAACATCTGCTATCTGGATTTGGGTAAAGGAGAACCTGGAGAGGCTTGGGCGAATAGCTGCGGGGGGCGGAGCTGTTGGCCGAGGTTAGAGTAGCCAGGCGGAAGGCATGGCCAGCCGTTGAGAAATGCTTGTTGAAGTTTTCGATAATCATGGATTTATCGGTGGTGACCGTGTTACCTAGCCTCAGTGCAGTGGGCAGCTGGGAGGAGGTGCTCTTGTTCTCCATGGACTTCACAGTGTCCCAGAACTTTTTAGAGTTGGAGCTACAGGATGCAAATTTCTGCCTGAAGAAGCTGGCCTTAGCTTTCCTGACTGACTGCGTGTATTGGTTCCTGACTTCCCTTAACAGTTGCATATCGCGGGGACTATTCGATGCTATTGCAGTCCACCACAGGATGTTTTTGTGCTGGTCGAGGGCAGTCAGGTCTGGAGTGAACCAAGGGCTATATCTGTTCTTAGTTCTGCATTTTTTGAACGGAGCATGCTTATCTAAAATGGTGAGGAAGTTACTTTTAAAGAATGACCAGGCATCCTCAACTGACGGGATGAGGTCAATGTCCTTCCAGGATACCCGGGCCAGGTCGATTAGAAAGGCCTGCTCACAGAAGTGTTTTAGGGAGCGTTTGACAGTGATGAGGGGTGGTCGTTTGACTGCGGCTCCGTAGCGGATACAGGCAATGAGGCAGTGATTGCTGAGATCCTGGTTGAAGACAGCGGAGGTGTATTTGGAGGGCCAGTTGGTCAGGATGACGTCTATGAGGGTGCCCTTGTTTACAGATTTAGGGTTGTACCTGGTGGGTTCCTTGATGATTTGTGTGAGATTAAGGGCATCTAGCTTAGATTGTAGGACTGCCGGGGTGTTAAGCATATCCCAGTTTAGGTCACCTAACAGAACAAACTCTGAAGCTAGATGGGGGGCGATCAATTCACAAATGGTGTCCAGGGCACAGCTGGGAGCTGAGGGGGGTCGGTAGCAGGCAGCAACAGTGAGCGACTTATTTCTGGAGAGAGTAATTTTTAAAATTAGTAGTTCGAACTGTTTGGGTATGGACCTGGAAAGTATGACATTACTTTGCAGGCTATCTCTGCAGTAGACTGCAACTCCTCCCCCTTTGGCAGTTCTATCTTGACGGAAAATGTTATAGTTGGGTATGGAAATCTCAGAATTTTTGGTGGCCTTCCTGAGCCAGGATTCAGACACGGCAAGGACATCAGGGTTAGCAGAGTGTGCTAAAGCAGTGAGTAAAACAAACTTAGGGAGGAGGCTTCTGATGTTGACATGCTTGAAACCAAGGCTTTTTCGATCACAGAAGTCAACAAATGAGGGTGCCTGGGGACATGCAGGGCCTGGGTTTACCTCCACATCACCCGCGGAACAGAGGAGGAGTAGTATGAGGGTGCGGCTAAAGGCTATCAAAACTGGTCGCCTAGAGCGTTGGGGACAAAGAATAAAAGGAGCAGATTTCTGGGCATGGTAGAATATATTCAGGGCATAATGCGCCGACAGGGGTATGGTGGGGTGCGGGTACAGCGGAGGTAAGCCCAGGCACTGGGTGATGATAAGAGAGGTTGTATCTCTGGACATGCTAGTTGTAATGGGTGAGGTCACCGCATGTGTGGGAGGTGGGACAAAGGAGGTATCAGGGGTATGAAGAGTGGAACTAGGGGCTCCATTGTAAACTAAAACAATGCTAAATAACCTGAACAACAGTATACAAGGCATATTGACATTTGAGAGAGACATACAGCGAGACATACAGTAATCACAGGTGTTGAATTGGGAGAGCTAGCTAAAACAGTAGGTGAGACAACAACAGCTAATCAGCTAGCACAACAACAGCAGGTAAAATGGTGTTGACTAGGCAGGGAGGGTCAGATTAACTACACACAGAGCTTGAGTGCGGCTGGGGCCGACAGATAAAACATAAACAAGCAGAATGGAGTACCGTGATTAATGGACAGTCCAGCATGCATCAGCTATGTAGCCAAGTGATCAGTGTCCAGGGGGCAGAGGTGGATGGGGCAGGGAAGCTAGACTGGCGAGTATTATCCAGGTAAAAAAAACTGGCTGGCTGTGCAGAAGGTAAAAGCCGCTAGCAGTGGCTAACAATGACTAAATAGCTTGTGTGTTTACAGACAGTAGGACCTGTTATCATTCACTTTGAACTGGACTGTGTGTTTACAGGCAGTAGGACCTGTCATCATTCACTTTGAACTGGACTGTGTGTTTACAGGCAGTAGGACCTGTCATCATTCACTTTGAACTGGACTGTGTGTTTACAGGCAGTAGGACCTGTCATCATTCACTTTGAACTGGACTGTGTGTTTACAGGCAGTTGCAACAGAGTGACTTTAGATCACTAGAACACATTCGCCAACTCTTCTGGAGAGAGTTTGCTGCACTGAAAGTAAAGGGGCTGAATAATTTTGCACGCCCAATTTTTCAGTTTTTGATTTGTTAAAAAAGTTTGAAATATCCAATAAATGTCGTTCCACTTCATGATTGTGTCCCACTTGTTGTTGATTCTTCACAAAAAAATACAGTTTTATATCTTTATGTTTCAAGCCTGAAATGTGGCAAAAGGTCGCAAAGTTCAAGGGGGCCGAATACTTTCGCAAGGCACTGTAAATGCGTCAAGTGCAGCGTCTGGTTGCTCCTCATCACACACCACAGACCAGCAAATATTCTTTACATCATCAACATATGAATCACTACAAAACTTATTGTATGACCTCTTATACACTATATTAGGCCCAGTCTTTGGAACTTTGGCTTTCCTAGATATGGCTATTATATTGTGATCACTACATCCTATGGATTTGGATACTGCTTTAAAGCAAATATCTGCAGCATTAGTAAAGATGTGATCAATACATGTTGATGATTTAATTCCTGTGCTGTTTGGTTGTAGGTTGATCAGGGTAGTTACCCTTACACAAAGTCAAGGATTTTGTAGGCATATAGTCATGTGTATGATTAAACAATTTTACCAAACAGGTACTAATAATCATCAATCCAATATGTAGGTTGAAACACAATCATTAACTGAAACAGAAATAGCTTTGTAGCAGGTATAAAACTGGGTGAGGAACAGTCAAACTCAGCTAACAAGGTGAGGTTTCTGAAGACAGTTTACTGTCAAAAGTCATACACCATGGCAAGACTGAGCACAGCAACAAGACCCAAGGTAGTTATACTGCATCAGCAAGAAATTTCAAGGCAGACAGAGGTTTCCATATTTGCTATCCAAGCTCTTTTGAAGAAGCACAAAGAAACGGGCAATGTTGAGGACCGTAGACGCAGTGGTCGGCCAAGGAAACTTACTGCAGCAGATGAAAGACACATCATGCTTACTTCCCATTGCTATCAGAAGATGTCCAGCAGTGCCATCAGCTCAGAATTGGCAGTAAACAGTGGGACACTGGTACACCCATCAACTGTACGGGGAAGTCTGGTCAGAAGTGGCCTTCATGGAAGACTTTCTGCCAAAAAGCCATACCTCCGATGTGGAAACAAGGCCAAGCAACTCAACTATGCATGAAAACACAGGAACTGGGGTGGAGAAAAAGGGCAGCAGGTGCTCTGGACTGATGAGTCAAAAGCTGAAATATTTGGCTGTAGCAGAAGGCAGTTTGTTTGCCAAAGGAAGCACTCGAGGCTGCCTAAATACACAGAAGAACTGTGGTTGGTTCTCCAAGACGTTTGGGCTAACCTACTTGCCAAATTCCTTCAAAAACTGTGTGCAAATGTACCTAGAATAATTGATGCTGTTTTGAAGGCAAAGGGTGGTCACACCAAATATTGATTTGATGTACATTTTTCTTAATTTCACTCACTTTGCATTTTTTTTATTGATAAATATAAACTATTAACATGTCTATTTTTGAAAGCATTCTTACTTGACAGCATTTTTTCACACCTGCCTAAAACTTTTACACAGTACTCTATATCGTTTGTGATGTCCCCACAATCCAATGAAAAATTCAGGAAAACCTTTAAAGATTAAATGGGTTCTAGGAAGGTTTTTGCAGCACCAGACAAATGTTTTATTCAAATATTCTATAATTATCAGGACGACTGGACACTTTTTGTGTTATGAGAACATTTGCCAGACCTAACAAATTCTCTGGTAACTTTCACTGAACCAATTTTGGCTTGCTGGAAGTAGACCGGATTCACTGAACTCTATCCTGACCCTAAAGACTCATCATGCAATTAGCCTTTTTGACTTGATGTGTAGGCTACTGTACAGAGCATCCGCCCACTGCTGTGAACTAGACTAAGTTGTATCATACTAGCTAGTTATGCAGCTTGAATAAGAGAGAGTTAATGTGCCTGTCAGACTGCACTGTGTTCCATCTCCTCCCAGTCCCTCAGACTATCTCATGTACCAGTTGGAGCCCAATTCTACTTGATGTTTTTATGTGGGTGTCGCGCTATTTGTTTTTAAGAGCCCAATAGAGACAGACAAGTTGAAAATCCCCTGCTGATGGGAAAAACAAAGCGTAAAGATGCAACTCAGAAACATGAGAGGGGAGTGGAAGTAATAATCAGAGGAGTTTTTATGTGTGTTCAATTAGAAATGGTTTGAAAGCTGGGGAGAGATGGATCTGGGATCTCACTGGCTGCCTGTGTAAGCTCCGTGAAGGAAGCAATTTCAGCTGCAAATTGGTTTCTCCCCCTACACCACTACCAACCCAGCCCCCCACACACACACACACACACACACACACAAACACACATGCACCCACACACGCACGCACACACACATAAACACACACTCATGCCATAGGCACGTGTTCCTCCTCCTCACGTCTTCTCTGGGTGACTCTGCAAAAATACTGGCCACCCATCCTCACTGCAAGAGATCTGTGTGTGTGACATAATTTGTGTTTACAATTCAGCTTGGGGGCATACACACAACACAAACACACACAAGTAAAAACGTCTACAGTGAACTCACTGACACACATACTGATGCTCAAGCATCTCTTCCCTTGTTACCGTCTGTGAATTCAATTAAAGACTAACCTCCAGATAGGCAGGCTGAAACAGTGTATAAATACATGTCTGTCTTGCTTCCAGCTGCCCCAGACTCTTTTCTGCTATGCCAGTGACTGCTCTAATACCAACCAATTAGGGGGGAGAACTGTAGGGCACTATCAGGAGTAGTCATTGAACCATTTGGCTATTACTTTGTATAATGTATTGATTATGCTGATTCTACAGAGGAACGGTGTCTGCTCAGTCTCATCTCCCGTCTTCTGTCTCACCTCCGCAGGGAAGAAGAACTCCATCCTAATGCACAAGGTTCAGCATGACCTCAATTCGGGCGTCTTCAATAACCGGGAGAACGAGATGATCCAGGAGATTGTGAAATATGACCGTGAGATGGTGCAGCAGGTGGACCTGCATAGGCCACGTGCTATGTCCATGTCCAACCCACCCACACATGGCGGCATCTTCACCCCCCCTGGCCCTCCCCAGAGCTCAGCCATCGCCACCCTCCAGCAGGCTGTGGCCATGAGCTTCTGTCCCCCCATGGTAGGCCCTCTGGCAGGGGGTGGGGGCCTGCAGTCCCCCCGGATGGTGCGGAGGTTCAAGGTGATGCAGAGTGTATCCAGCCCAGTGCCAGCCTCCCCTCCCCCCCAGACCCAGCAGACCATGCATCCCCAGCTATACGCCAGTGGTGCATTCGTCGCGGCCCTCTCCAGCCCCCCCATCCAGAGCCCCTTAGCGGCTGGGGGACGGACATTCCAGTACGGGCACTCTTTTGGCTCCCAGATCTCCCTGGTTCAGCAAGTTGTGCCCAGCCCCACACACAGGCCCAAAACCCATAACAGCACGCGGTCTCTGCACATGGGCAGTCTGGGTCAGAATGCCAGGGCACTGTCTGCCTCTCAGCCCTCCCTGCCCCAGGGAGGGGCTCAGCCCGTGGCTCCCTGCCCATCACAGTCCGCCCGTGTCTCCTCCACCTCCATCGGGCCCCCTCAGGCCCCCTCGGGCAATGCAGGGGTCAGGAGCGCTATGACTCATAGGATGGTGCTTCCCCACCAGATGTCTGCGGGGGCGTTCCCTATAGCCTCCCTCCCGGGGACTGTTACATCGCTGGGGATGGGCATGGGGATGGGCATGGGCATGGGAGTGGGCATGGGGGCAGGCTTGGCACCAGCCCTGCTGGACTCAGGATTACCCAAGAGTGATTTTGTAGCCAGCCTCCCTGAGACAGACCGTGCTAGATCGAGGCTCTCTTCCAATTTGTGACCTTTATTAGATTCCTGCAGAGCCAGTGCTTTTTGGTTGTGGGAACTCTAGGCGTTTCTTCCTTCTACCCTATAATTCTCCCTGTCAGGCGGGGCTAAATAATGTATGCTGTGTGACTGGTGATGACAGGGAGAGAGAGACAAGAGCTGATGGAAAATGTATGACTAACAATATGAAGTCTGTATACAGAGTTATTGTCAAAGGTGTGATGTTTCTACTCCATCCACAGACAGATACTGACCATACGTAATGGTAGCACCTTGTCCCCACATCTCTTCTCCTTTATTTTCTGTGTTTACTGTAACCATATTCAACATACATAACATCTGTCACCCAATATCTATATACTCCCAACAATACAAACTGGCTGGGACAAGAAGAAAATCTGGGACCTGCTTCAGATGACAACGATGACATCCACACTTTGCAGAAGTGTTCTGAGATTTCCTCTTTTATCTGTGGACCGGCTTTAGCACAAGTTCTACTCATGCCACCGTAATATTGTTTCAGAAAACAAGAACATGCTAAATGTTATTTTTTTTCCACACCACATCTTAAATGAATGAATTCAAAGGCTTTCAAGGGAATTGTTTGACATTTTGTATTTTTAATCAAGACTTGTACAAACACAATATGGCCTGGGATTAGTAATATATCACTGAAGAAAAGAAAACTTTGATTGTAACATTTGAAGCCATGCCCTTCGTCCATAAGTGTGTGTATGGGTATAAGTATGACTTTCTTCATAGGGAATTCATATAATATATAACTCATCCCCCCTCTCTCAAATGGTCTTTGCAGAAGATGGTGGAGGTATGTTTAATTTTTTTGCTATGGAATCTACCGTATCATACATGACATTCCATTCTGACTTTGCCTTTTCAAAACACTACAGTTTGGGATTAAGTGATACAGTTTCAATGAGGTCATCCGTCCCCATAGGATGATGCATATGCATGTTGATATGGGTTATGAGTCACATGAATATCAACATACTGTAAATCAACATACTGTATTTCAATAAACCCTGATGGAATTTCATATCAGGTTATTTGCATAGTTATGTTTAGAATAGGCAGTTCATAGTTTTGCTTTCTTTGAAATATATCCAAGATAATAGTCTGGCTGAAGTTCTGAATGCACTTTGCAGCGTAATTGACGATGCTAATATCCAGACAGAGCATGTCCAGACAGAGACTGATGCCTCGAGGTTAGATTGCATAAATAATTCAATTTAATGAATACATTAAACATTTAATTGATACATTTCATCTCATCTGTATTGTCCATCCATTATAATACTTTTTTTTAGATGAATAGAAATTCTAAACAAATCTATTTTTTCCCCACTTTCAAACCAAAGTCATACAGTAATATAACATCTCATTAAGGTAGACTGGGTGTTCAATGTGCATAATGCTTCTGCAATACTCCCAGCTAAATGCTCCCAGCTAAATGCTCCCATTCTATTCTAATCTGTAGCAAGGGCAGTGCAGACATTTTGGAGGGTGATGTGTTTCCTACCCCAAGTGTTGCCACTAAATGTGTTTATTGGCCTGAGCGGCCTCCGCTGATTAGTGTCCAAAAGCATTAGAGGAAGAGGCTTCCCAAGCCCCAATATCCAATTTATCTGCATCTCAATCACCCGCCCTTCCCCCGCCATTACTATGTAATGAGAGAGAAGATTGGACCCCCCCAGGCCCCATTTAGTTTTGACTGTTATTACTTTCCTTCAATTGTGTTTCGTCATGAGTTTTACTGTATCATTCACCTTGAGGGTGGTGAAAGACAGTAGTACAAGGTTGTGGGTTTGGAAAGAATCCGTTGCTGGAAATTATGCCCAGTGAAACTTATTTGGAAACTTGCATGTGCTTTAAGGGGAAGTACAGTGCCTTCAGAAAGTATTCATACCCCTTGACTTATTCAACATTTTTTTGTGTTACAGCCTGAATTCAAAATGGATTAAATGGATTGATTTTCTCAGCCGTTTACACTCAATACCCCATAATGGAAAAGTTAATCATTTACGTAAGTATTCACACCCCTGTGTCACAGTCAATACTTTGTAGAAGACCTTTGGTGGCGATTAAAGCTGTGAGTCTTTCTAGGTAAGTCTCTATGAGCATTCCACACCTGGATTGTGCAACATTTGCCCATTATTATTTTCAAAATTCTTTGAGGTCTGTCAAATTGGTTGTTGATCATTGCTAGACAACCATTTGCAGGTCTTGCCATAGATTTTCAAGTAGATTTAAGTCAAAACTGTAATTTGGCCTCTCAGGAACATTCCCTGTCTTTTTAGTAAGCACTGTCTTCTTACAATGTATATTTGGCCTTGTGTTTTAGGTTATTGTCCTGCTGAAAGGTGAATTCCTCTCCCAGTGTCTGGTGGAAAGCAGACTGAACCAGGTTTTCCTCTAGGATTTTGCCTGTGCTTAGCTCCATTCTGTTTCCTTTTTATCCTGAAAAACTCCCCAGTCTTTAACGATTACAAGCATACCCATAACATGGTGCAGCCACCGCTATGTTTGAAAATATGGAGAGTGGTACTCAGTAATGTGCTGCATTGGATTTGCCCCAAACATAACACTTGTATTCATGACAAAAAGTTCATTACTTTGCCACATTTTTTGCAGTATTACTTGAGTGCCTTGTTGCTAACAGGATACATGTTTTGGAAAATGTGTATTCAATACAGGTTGAATTTGTATTTAGTATTGTGGAGTAACTACAATGTTGCTGGTCAATCCTCAGTTTTCTCCTATCACAGCCATTAAACTCTGTAACTGTTTTAAAATTACTATTGGCCTCGTGGTGAAATCCCTGAGCAGTTTCCTTATTTTCCAGCAACAGGGTTAGGAAGGATGCCTGTACCTTTGTAGTGACTGGGTGTATTGATACACCATCCAAATTGTAATTAATAACTTCATCATGCACAAAGGGATATTCAGTGTCAGCTTTTTTTTTTACCCATCTACCAATAGGTGTCCTTTTTTACGAGGCAAAACTAATTTCACTTTGACAATTATGGGGTTTTGTGTGTAGGCCAGTGAGACATTTTTTCATTTGATTCATTTTAAATTCAGGCTGTAACACAGCAAAATGTGAAAAAAGTCAAGGGGGTGTTAATACTTTCTGAAGGCACTGTAGATGGTTTTAATGGCTGAATTCTGGTCAGACTATTTGAAGAGCAATAAATGAGGAACCTTTACAAAAAAAACTATAAATACAATATCATAAAATGTTGTGGAATTTTGAACTGCCGATTAATGTTTGTTTTCGGAAGCCTTTCTTAAAAGTACATGGCAAATCCGTTCTGAAGCCCCTATATACATTTTTTTCAGGGTCTAATTTCTCAAATAACACTTATCCTCTCCAATAGCTAATATTGCTGTCATGTGTTTAGCCTTTTTCCAACATCTTTCTTGGGATGTTTGTTGTAACTTGTAATTTGAATAAATATATGAAGCAATAACAAGTGAAATAAGAAGTTATTGATGTTTTGGTTTACATTTCCAGGGAGAGGCTTTTAATTATCTTTAAGCCTTGAGGTTTAACTGTACATATGGGTCATATTTTATAACAATTAGTATATTTTTTGTTCTATTCAGAGGAACTGAAATGATTAAACTTGTGGCACTGTGTTATTCAACTCTATACACAGCAGCAACTCTATCAAGAATTTGACAGATGTGCATATTTGCTTGTTTATTTTTGAAAGCATCAAGTTATTTTTCCGGTGCAATACAACAATTCTAACATGAAATATATGTAAATACTATCTTCAGGGCATTGTTGTCTCTCAGCTTTGCAAATTGTCCTGAACACTTCTCCTGAAGTATCCTCAAACCAATTACCAAGTTAGCCCTTGACTCCTGACTCTGGTGTAGACATTTTCTCACTGTCAGACTTCAGAGAAAGTTTAAAAAGGTCACCCCTATGCTAAGTTAAGTGTCTATGTTCTCCAAATAGTTTATTACCCCCTGTCCGAATTCAGTGTACTTTATAGGAACTGTGACGGTTTGAAAAATGTGGTAACTTATGGAGATGCTGATGTACAGTGTATTCAGAAACTATTCAGACCCCTTGACTTTTTCCACATTTTGTTAGGTTACAGCCTTATTCTAAAATGGATGAAATTATATTTTTTTCTCCTCAATCTATACACAATACCGCATTATGACAAAAGCGAAACACGGGTTTTAAGAAATTTTTGCAAATGTAGTAATAAAAAACAGAAATAACTTATTTACATAATTATTCAGGCCCTTTGCTATCATATTTTAAATTGAGCTCAGGTACATCCTGTTTCCATTGATCAACTTTGAGATGTTTCTACAAATTGTATGGTGTCCACCTGTGGTAAATTAAATTGATTGGACATGATTTGGAAAGGCACACACCTGTTAAAATAAGGTTCCACAGTTGACAGAGTAAAAACCAAGCCATGAGGTCAAAGGAAATGTCCGTAGAGCTCCGAAACAGGATTGTGTCAAGGCACAGATTTGGAGAAGGGTACCAAATAATTTTGCTTTGAAGTTTCCCAAGAACACAGCATTCTCCATCGTTCTTAAAGGGAGGAAGTTTGGAACCACCAAGACTCTTCCTAGAGCTGGCTGCCCAGCCAAATTGAGCAATCGGGGGAGAAGGGCCTTGATCAGGGGAGGTGACCATGGTCACTCTGACAGAGCTCTAGAGTTCCTCTGTGGAGATGGGAGAACCTTCTCTGCAGCACTCCATCAATCAGGCCTTTACGGTAGTATGGCCAGATAGAAGCCACTCCTCAGTAAAAGGCACATGATAGCTCTCTTGGAGTTTGACAAAAGGCATCTAAAGGACTTGTCTGATGAAACCAAGATTGAAGTCTTTGTCCTGAATGCCAAGTTTCACATCTGTAGGAAACCTGGAACCATCCCTACGGTGAAGCATGGTGGTGGCAGCATCATGCTGTGCGGATGTTTTTCAGCGGCAGGAACTGGGAGACCAGTTGAAAGATGAACGGAGCAAAGTACTGAGAGATCCTTGATGAAAACCTGCTCCAGAGCGCTCAGAACCTCAGACTGGTGCGAAGGTTCACCGTCCAACAGGACAACAACCCTAAGTACACAGCCGAGACAACACAGGAGTGGCTTCGGGAACAAGTCTCAATGTCCTTGAGTGGCCCAGCCAGAGCCTGGACTTGAACCCGATTGAACATCTCTGAAGAGACCTGGAAATAGCTGTGCAGCGACGCTCCCCATCCAATCTGACTGAGCTTGAGAGGATCTGCAGAGAAGAATGGGAGAAACTCCCAAAATACTGGTGTGCCAAGCTTGTAGTGTCATACTCAAGAAGACTCAAGGCTGTAATCGCTGCCAAAGGTGCTTTAACAAAGTACTGAGTAAACGGTCTGTACACTTATGCAAATGTATTAATTTTTTAATTTTTTATATAAGGTTGATAAAAATTAAACTGTTTTTGCTTTGTCATTATGGAGCATTGTGTGGAGATTGATGAGGGGAAACATATTGAATCTGTTTTACAATAAGACTAACAAAATTTGTAAAAGTTAAGGGGTCTGAATACTTTTCCAATGCACTGTATTACTGGCAGTTTTTTCTATGATGCTGAGTAAGTAATTGTGGAGAATGAGCATGTAAAGCTGGGAGATAAATCAAGGAAGAACGTGGATTAGAGAAGGATGACACAGAGATTTAATGCTCACAAATGAAATATTCATATAGTTGCTCCGGGGAAAGAGGTAATTTTGAAGAGTGGGCCAATCATGGTGAAGAGAGAGTGTTTGGAGAAAGTGTTGCGTGAGTTGACATTTTCAGGCTTTGTAATCTACCTCACACACTCAATTCTAGAGGAGATATTAACTCACAATTTGACAGACATCCTGACTGGGGCCAGAACTACTACAAACACAGTAGGGCTTAATTTCAAATTTGAGATACAAACTTGAATTTTTTAAATAAATCCCATTGACATTTCTGTGTGGTGGGGGCCCAGACCTGGGTAGAAATAGTTTTTTTTTTGTTTTTGTTTTTTGTGTGTTTTAGTATTTTACAATAATTTGGCTGAATCAACTATTTCTATTTGAAGTATTTGAAGGTATTATTTAAAAAAATCATATAAATACGATTTGAGATGATTTTCAAATAATTGTTTCCAAATACATTTCAAATACCCATAGGACCAAGCAGACCTGGGTTCAAATGCATGTATTTGAATACTTATATTTGAAATTACACTTGTCTGTGTATTTGAGAAATTTAAAAATACAATATTTTCCAAGTGTATTTCCAAATACATTTCCAAATATTCAACTACTTTTAGTGGCTTGCGAAAGTATTCACCCCCTTGGCATTTTTCCTATTTTGTTGCCTTACAACCTGTAATTAAAATAGATTTTTGGGGGGTTTATATCATTTGACAAGTTTCCCAGTTCCTGCCGATGAAAAACATCCCCACAGCATGATGCTGCCACCACCATGCCTCCCTGTGGAGGATTTAATGGTGCTCCGTGGAATGTTCAAAGTTTCTGATCTTTTTTTACAATTTTTTTTTGTTTTGTTGTTTTTTAAACATGTTATTTTTTCATTTCACTTCACCAATTTGGAATATTTTGTGTATGTCCATTACCTGAAAAATAAAAATCCAGTTAAATTACAGGTTGTAATGCAACAAAATAGAAAAAACACCAAGGGGGATGAATACTTTTGTAAGGCACTGTATACTTTCTTTGAAATTACATCTAAATATTTACTTTGAAATGTATGTGAAAGTAATGGAAATATCTGCCTGTGGAATAATCACTCCACCAAATCAAATACATTATCAGTTATTCATTTCAGTTGAACTTTGTGTTCAGGTGATGCCATATTACACAAATATTTGAGACATTTATTTGGACAAAATCCAGTTTTCTTGGTTTATTACCGATATTCTAAACTCTAAGCAACAAGATAGATGGTATTCATGAATGTTATTCTAAAAGGGCTGTATGTTTAAGTAGCAAGTAGGAAATAATCTCTCTTTTCTGATCAGTTCACATGTTCAGCCACAGATTTGTGTGTAATGTTGTTTCTCATAATCATAACCTCATATCTTACTCTCATCCAGTAGTTCCCTCTGGAAAATACTCTGTATAGAACTAACAGTTTACTTTTCTGTTTGTTTGGTGCTGTCCATTATGACATCTCTATTGGTGAGCACTGTCGTGACTGATGTGATTACATGAATGCAACATGTACAGTATGTTGCTTTTTTACTGTTCTTTTCTATGCTGAACACATGTAACCTGTCCCTTTTAGCTGTGTCACAGACTATTGATAACATTTGAGTGAGTGTTTGAGTGTATATGGACAATGAGAGAGATTGGGGGGAGGAGACTCCAGACAAATTATGCTTTGAGCACAAAGTGGCAGCATAGACTGTTATTGCCAAACCTTGGCCCTAAACTACAGCACTCAATTAATTTAACAGCTGATGGCCTCTTTTAAAAGCTTTTTGGAAACCCAGGCTTTCCATGAAGCAAATAGGCTACTTACAGCTAGTCAGAGGATATTACAGACTATGACAGAAACAATAAAGGTACAAATGCTCATGAGAATAAGGTCCTGGTTATTTTATAGAACAGTAAATGTGTGATATTTCTTTAAAAGTCATCCCCAATAACATGTACTGTATATACCTAGTGCCTAGCTTACCTAGTTCCCATATACTGTACATTTAGACTATTTTCTCTGTGAGTGGCTGTAAAATGGAAGGTCTGCAAATACAAACCAACCCAGTTGTGATTTATATCTGATTGCACTACATGTAATGAGGAAAGTTAATAAATACCATTTAAATGACAATGTTTGTTGTTTTCTGACCAGATCATAACAATGCACACATTGCACTACTAATAGATGTGTAAAGGGATTTTTATATTGTTATAATAATCAACTGGTGTTTCCCTGTTCTCCGCACCCCTACACCACTGCTTTTGATGGACATATTTCAAACACACCATTTATTGTGTAATAAAGCATTGACTCATAAGATCACATTGCTTTTTCCTCCATTAATGACAATTTAACTCCATCAACATGACTAAGTGGTCATGACCCTTGACATGAATTGTCAATGTCTATATTGATGGAACATCCTCTTGACTGTTCTTGGTTGAATTATAATTGTACACAGCGAAATATTGGCAAGGTTTTGAATACATTCTTCCAATGTCAATTTACTCAACGCAATGATGTCCCAGCCCAATAATATTACTGATTCACACACACACAGGCACACTCAAGCTGCTTCATCACTCCTCCAACTCTGTGGCTTGTATTGAGCAGTCAGTGAAAGTAGCTAGGTTTGCTGCATCAGTGATGAGGTGTGTGTGACAGTCAGTGAGCCACGCCACCCATCATTGTGCGTCAGAGCCCAAGGTCAGACCAAGTACACTCCTCCCCAGACTCTACCCTCCAGACACAGCACTCTACCTCTCTGCACCCTTGCCCACTGCCCCCTTACCTGCCTCTGGGGCTGCCAGTCCCAGCACCCCCCAGCTGGCCCTGCTGAGAGGTGGACACACATTACGCCACGGGGCAGCAGATACGCAGTGATACTGGAGGAGCCTGGCAAACGACTGTAAGTGCTCTCTCAATGAATGAGTGGCCTGGCTATCTGACAATGGCTAGCACATGGGGACATTTTGATCCCTTACAGCAGTGCTTCCCAAACTCAGTCCTGGGGAGCTTAATGATGAGTTGATTATTTGAATCAGCTGTGTAGCGCAATGGCAAAAACCAAAACAGGCACCTATTGGGGATTCCAGGACTGAGATTGAGAAACACTGCCTTACTGCTTGAGCCATGCTAAAAGCCCTAGGCTGCTTCAACAGCTAGGATGGGTCGTGTGCAACTGGGTCCTGGACTTTCTGACGGGCTGCACCCAGGTGGTGAGGGTAGGAAACAACATCTCCACCCTGCTGATCCTCAACACTGGGGCCCCACAAGGGTGCGTTCTCAGCACTCTCCTGTACTCCCTGTTCACCTATGACTGCGTGACCATGCATGCCTCAAACTCAATCATCAAGTTTGCAGATGACACTACAGTAGTAGGCTTGATTACCAACAACGACGAGACGGCCTACAGGGAGGAGGTGAGGGGCCAAGGAGTGTGGTGTCAGGAAAATAACCTCACACTCAACGTCTACAAAACAAGGAGATGATCGTGGACTTCAGGAAACAGCAGAGGGAGCACCCCCCTATCCACATCGACGGGACAGTAGTGGAGAAGTTTGTGAATAGTTTTTGGTGGCAAGCCAAATTTCTTCAGCCTCCTGAGGTTGAAGA
This sequence comes from Oncorhynchus kisutch, assembly GCF_002021735.2. Classification (NCBI taxonomy): domain Eukaryota; kingdom Metazoa; phylum Chordata; class Actinopteri; order Salmoniformes; family Salmonidae; genus Oncorhynchus; species Oncorhynchus kisutch. The sequence goes on from NC_034177.2 coordinate 21,318,737, forward strand.
GGCGCAGTTGCGCCCTCTTCACCACGCTGTCTGTATGGGTGGACCAATTCAGTTTGTCTGTGATATTTACGCCGGGGAACTTAAAACCTTTACAGATGCACAATTGAGAGCATCCTGTCGGGCTGTATCACATCCTGGTATGGCAAATGCACCGCCCTCAACCGCAAGGATCTCCAGAGGGTGGTGCGGTCTGCACAACGCAATCTGAAGATGTTCCTTGGTGCCCCGACTTCCTAGTTAATTACATTTACATGATTAGTTTAATAATTAATCACGTAATAATTATTGCAGAGAATTGATTTGATAAAATAACCGTCTTCACTTTAATGATGCTAAAGACGCAACTTATATGACGCCCCGTGCGAGGAATCTAAGATAGAATTGGACTTGCTGTTGAATTTTATATATCAATTGTGAAATTGTACAAACAGACTGCTTTGTATACAAATTAATTGGTTGTGTGTTTCCATTTGAACAAGCTACGGAGAGTGCCTCGGGTCGTGTGTTGTTAGCGTCAGAGCAATGAGTGATAAATTCCATGATTTAGTCAGGCGAAACGGGAATATTTCTGTCGGTCAATATTCATTTCTGTAAGTAAGGGCATAGAGCCAGTAAGGTTATAAATTAGATTATAGATCTGTTCGGCGACCGAGCCGAAGTATTCCCTCTGCCTACCGCAGTGTGGGTAGGCCACATACGTATCTGTAGTTATGTACCGGGTCGCTCCGGTCAATAAAAGGCTAGCAAAGTATGCCAAATGGGTTAATGTGAGACGTCACTAGTAAAAAAAAACTTTCCAGGGTGAAGGGGACCCTAATTTGCACTTGGAAGTGAGATTTCTGAACAAAGTAGGATTAGCTTGCACGAGATGCTAAGCTAACAACGGGGAAACAGTATTTTATTTTTCCTGTGTCCTGTTTAAATTCCTCCGCCTGGCGCGACGGCAGTCCCACCCTTTGTACTTCCATTTGATTTCAGCATTCTGTGATCACGGGTGCTGAAGAGTCTCCAGTACATCTCTTGAAAAAATAAGTATGTGACACCCAAACGTGGATCACGTTAAGATAGCCAGCCAATCGTAATTGACATTCAATTTAACTAACAAGTGAAATTGCCAGATTTACATTTCAAGTCGATCTTTTAAATAGTATCCAAATTGATTGGGTTTCTACAATGAGACAAGTTAAAAACTTCTTATGGCTAGGGGTTTCCCCTTGACAGCATTCCGCTGAAAAGGCAGCGCCCGAAATTCCAAAATATTTTTTTAAATATGTAACTTTCATACATTTTAACAAGTGCAATACACCAAATGAAAGATGAACTTCTTGTTAATCTCCCCATCGTGTCCGATTTCAAAAAGGCTTTACAGCGAAAGCACAACATATGATTATGTTAGGTCAGAGGCTAGTCACAAAAACACACACAGGCATTTTCCAGCCAAAGAGAGGAGTCAGAAAAAGCAGAAAAAGAGATAAAATGATTCACTAACCTTTTGATGATCTTCATCATAGGATTTCATGTTACACAATACATGTATGTTTTGTTCGATAAAGTTAATATTTATATCCAAAATCTCAGTTTACATTGGCACGTTACTGTTCGGTAATGTTGTGCCTCGAAAACATCCGTCGAATTTGCAGAGAGCCACATCAATTTACAGAAATAGTCATCATAAACTTTAATATAGGGTACAAGTGTTATGCACAGAATTAGACATATACTTCTCCTTAATGCAACCGCTGTGTCAGATATCAAAAAAGCGTTACGGAAAAAGCAAACCATGCAAAAATCAGAGTACAGTGTTCAGACAACCAAACAAGCCATACAGATATCCGCCATGTTGTGGAGTCAACAGAAGTCAGAAATAGCGTTATAAATATTCACTTACCTTTGATGATCTTCATCAGATTGCACTCCCAGGAATCCCAGTTCCACAATAACTGTTTGATTTGTTCGATAAAGTCCATCATTTATGCCCAAATACCTCCTTTTGTTAGCGCGTTCAGTTCACAAATCCAAACTCACGACGTGTGGGCAAGTCCAGGTGAAAGTTCAGACGAAAAGTCATATTACACTTCGTAGAAACTTGTTAAACTAAGTATAGAATCAATCTTTAGGATGTTTTTATCATAAATCTTCAATAATGTTCCAACCGGAGAATTCCTTTGTCTGTAGAAATGCAATGGAACGCAAGCTAACTCTCACGTGAGCGCACGTGATCAGCTCATGCCACTCTGGCAGACCTCTGACTCATTCAGCTCCCATTCCCCCCTCCTTCACAGTAGAAGCATCAATTAAGGTTCCAAAGACTGTTGACATCTAGTGGAAGCCTTAGGAAGTGCAATTTGACCCCATAGACACTGTATATTGGATCGTCAAAGAGTTGAAAAACTACAAACCTCAGATTTCCCACTTTTTTCTCAGGTTTTTACCTGCGATATGAGTTCTGATATACTCATAGACATCATTCAAACAGTTTTAGAAATGTGTGTTTTTTATCCAAATCTACTAATAATATAATTATATGCATATCTTAGCTTCTGGGCCTGAGTAGCAGGCAATTTACTCTGGGCACCTAACTCATCCAAGCTACTCAATACTGCCCCCCAGCCATAAGAAGTTAACTCAAAGAATATCAGAATATCGATTTTACAACAGTCGCTAATTACTTAATTTCCTCTACAGTCTCATTCTGAATGTCGCATAATCTGGCAATCTGCACAAACCCGAGTCCCACTAAATAAGTCCGTAAAACACAAATTGAGTTGATTGTTTATTTACTAACAAGCTAAAATTATAATATAAGATGCACATACACACAGTCTAGGCTATTGATTAGAACTTAGTACAATGAAACAGGTCCCTAGCGGATCAACACAATATGACACGTGTTACACAAAATGAACAGTCATGGTCAAGAAACCATTCGCCACATCGGCGGTGGAGAAGTATTTGGCGTTTGCCACCTTTGGCAAATCTTGGTTGAGCTGTGTCATTGGCCAACGAGACAACGGAACCAGCTTGTTGAGTTGTCTATAGTCAAAGGTAAGACGCCATTTACCCATTTGTTTCAGAACAGGCCACACGGGAGCGCTGTACGTACTGTTACATTCCCTGATTATCCTTTTAGCTAACAGGGAGTCGATCATCTCTTGTACCGCTGCATACGCTGCAAGCGGAATTTTGTATTGCCTCATAAACGTAGGAGCAGCTCTGTGTGGCTTAGGAATACGCACCACATGAATGCCCGTAACTCCGCAATCCAGTGAGTCTGTCGACCAGATCTCACTGTGTTTGTTATACAATTCTCTCAACTGATGCTGTTCAGTGTCATTAACAAGTACATCGCCTCCGACAGTAGTTGTACTACCTGTGCATGGAAACCAGGATATGGTTTGATGACATTGTACAGGTCTTCATCGGGTGGTGACGGCATGTCAAGGGTGGGAGAATCATTGGTTGTTACCTCACAAGAGTGTACCTCACATGCAGAAAGAGAGGCGATATCGTCCTCCGTGACGATGGAGGTTGTTGTCAGAAATGACATACAGCCTGAACGTCGATGTGTCGTCAAGTGGCAATACGGGAGTTATTGCAATGCTTTTGATGGACAAGTAAACAGCGTACCTCCCTCGCCACCTAGGTCTAGATAGTTAAAAATCATGGAAGGAGGTATAGAAAGTAAAAAATCATGGAAGGAGTAATCAATCAATGTTCCTAGCTGAGTGTGCCGAGGAATGGAAATATCCACTTGAGTCAGATTCTGTACTAGGAGGTAAGTGGATCTAGCGTTTATTTCCAACAGTGGGTTGACATTAATTGTTAGCCCCAAGTCGAATAGTCACGTAGAGGGTTGGAAGAACACACTGGTGCCTTCCATCCGGTAGCCGAGCACCAGGTTCAGTCTTACGGAAATCTCTGTGGTTCTTTCCGGAATCACCATGGCAGACTCTTTTATCACCTTGCAAGCTTCAGCAATAGTCTGCCCGGATGCCATTCCCACCAGGTTGAAAGAGAAGGCATGTTGGTCTGGCTGCACCAAAGACCAAAAACTTGGTGTATGGTATCGAGTTTAACACCCAATCTTACCAAAATATCCGCTCCCACATGGACTGTATGTGGGAGTTCCGCGACAACCTGTGGGTAGTGAGATACTGTGTCGATTTTCAAGACAGATAACCCACCTTCGTGACCCAGTGGGTCCTCTATTGGAATAGGAGAGTAATCATCTGTTGCAACGCTGCTTACATTGTGCGTCTCCACATTCGTATCAAAGTCTGTAGACAAAACCTGCAGGCTTGTATCTAGAACAAGCGGTCCCTGGACAGGGATATGAGTGAGGGCGGGGGTAATGGGAATGTTGACATCTTCACTAATTGCGTGAATTTCGGCGGACAACAATTTTACGCCTAGTCATGATGACTTATTCTTGTCCTCTTTCTCAAAAATGTTCTGTTGGTTTGTGGGTGTTCATTTCGAGTTTGTTTGATATTGTTAGCCAATGAGCTATAGCGTTTGCGAGTCGCAGAACCACTGAATTCTATTTTCAAAACCGTGGCATGTTTAGCTTAGTTGTGTCTCTATGCCCCATGACAAAATATGTATAATTGCAGAAAATGTCCTTTAAAACTGCAAAATGTTGTCTCTGGCAACAAGAGGGAAGTGAACAGTTTGAACAGTTTGGGGTCACATGAGTCACTATGCCAGTAAATGATGATATCCACCCAGACCATTGTCTCATAAGACATTTGTGTGACAGGACCTTCTCAAATAGTACTTGAGTACCTCTGTTGTATAACAATGTACAGCTAGTATTCATTCCCTGTATCCTGTTAGAGGAGACAGCCAGGGGTTACCTTGGTGATGGCCTCTGTGTGGTTTGGACACAAAGCAGACCACCACACCTGCCTGAGTCATGTAAGAAGATTATGCATGGTGGATGGAGGTGGGAAGACAATTAATGGTAATCAATTTTATGCAATTCAGCTGCTGGTACCTACCATCCTCTACAGATGGACAGAGAGAGGTTACACAACCACAAAAGCCTCCTTCAGAACTGACGGGAGGGCAGATGTGGTGCTGACAGAACTGACACTGTAATCAATCATCTTCTGTGCTGTGGGGATTATACCTGGGATCTGATGGACAGAATACACAGGTTGCATAGGATGCAGAGATAGAGAAAGACAGAGAGAGAGACAGCGATATAGAGAGAAAGAGAGGGAGAGCGAAACAGAGAAAGATAAACAGAGAGAGCGAGAGAGAGATGCAGAGGGCGAGAACGATGCAGAGAGAGTGCGTCTTTTCATAAAATAAAAATGTGTCTTTTCATAAAATAATTTGTAGCGTCCGAATTATGACCCCTCCATGGAAAGATGAGAATGTCACAAACACGTTGGTGTTCTCCGTTTTGCTCTACGACTCCCACAAGCGTCTTGGGACTCGACTGAAGTCGGAACAGCCGATCTGCCAACTTCTGTCTGTATCATCGGAACAGTTTGGGCTACATGCCAATCTTTATAAAGGTGAGACTGTCACAAACACGTACATGTTGGTTGTTTTACTCTAGGATGCCCATAGGCCTCACAAGACTCGTCTGAAGGTTCCCTGGTACTAGGAAACATGAATGGAAGTACAGTGCATTCGGAAAGTTTTCAGACCCATTGACTTTTTCCACATTTTGTTACTGTTACAGCCTTATTGTAAAATTGATTGAATATCTTTCCCCCCTTATCAATCTACACACTGTCGTGTCTTTGGCATCATTAAACTGAAGACTGTTAGTTTATCAAATCAATTCTCTGTAATTATTATTACGTGATTAACTAATCAGGTAAACGTAATTAACTAGGAAGTTGGGGCACCAAGGAAAATATTCAGATTACAAAGGTATAATTTTCCTAATATAACTTTCAGATATTTTAATATCTGATCAATTAGTCAGTGCACGCTAACCAAGGTAGGGATATCCTTGTCTCATCGCGCACCAGCGACTCCTGTGGCAGGCCGGGTGCAGTGCACGCTAACTAAGGTCGCCAGGTGCACGGTGTTTCCTCCGACACATTGGTGCGGCTGGCTTCCGGGTTGGATGCGTGCTGTGTTAAGAAGCAGTGCGGCTTGGTTGGGTTGTGTTTCGGAGGACGCATGGCTTTCGACCTTCGTCTCTCCCGAGCCTGTACGGGAGTTGTAGCGATGAGACAAGATAGTAATTACTAACAATTGCATACCACGAAATTGGGGAGAAAAATACAGCGGGCATGCTGCCACAAGGATGGGCAGTGGGTGTCCGGATCTGGCATCGCCGTTCCAGACCCCTCGCCTGGTCGTCCAGACTGGAAGATCTGGGCAGTAACTTGGGTAGATGTTAACAACGCACACACACTCATGAAATATACATAATTACATTAATTCCCCAATGAGCGGCGTTGTGGCACTAAGTGATGGTTGTATGGGGACTTTGTTTATGGCTCTATCACTTCCTAAGTGTCAAAGGAACTGAACCGAAAAGGAATGAAAGCATAAACAAAAGATATAAAAATTATAGTTCTTACACAAAAATCATCTAATTGAACTGTATTCTATATACGTCCAATGTCCTGGCAAAATGACTATCATGGCATTGTCTCTAATGCCATATCTAAGGTTTTCCTACTTGGTGTGTTGCTTAGGCACTATCCTAAGTTGATAACTATATGATAAGTCTACAGCTGTAAGGCACTAGTTTTGGGCAGTCTACAGGGATGACCTATGGACTTCTGGGAAGAAAACTGGTGAGTGCTGTATAGTCAAAGCCCTCAAAGTAAATGTTCAACTTTACTAAGGCTGGTATTTTGCTTGGACCCTTAGGTGATCCTAGCATAAATCCTAATTGGAAGTTCCGATGTGCATGTGTGTTTATGCTTACACAAGCGCGCATGTCAAGGGAAGAAAACAAGTATCCTGACAGATTACAACTTGTTCAGAATGAGTCTGGTAATTTTCAGGTCAATGCCTGAAGGTCAGTCAGAATTGGTGTCGAGGGAGTCTGTAGTGGTTTTACTACTAGTCACTGTGTCTTCCACTGTTGTAGTGGCGATAGGTATGAAGAAGTCTATTTCATAGCTATGTTATCCACAGAGGAGCTAACCTCAGGACTGAAGTACTCTTGAAGTATTGGACCAGTCGTACGTGGTGTGATCATGGTTCATGACTTCTAATAATTTCCCTCCTCAATGGAGGATTCTATTTATTAGTGGCATGTGTGTTAATCATTGGAGGAGTGCACTGGAGATTCACTTCCCCGTGTTGCACTCTGAGTGACTCCTAACTACTATGTCGCTCTTGTCAAGGGTAATTTGATTGGTTTGGTCTCTAACCTTCTTACTGATTGTAGCTGGACTGACTGTTGCTGGTATTGGTACTGGTACTCAAGTGGACCAGTTATCCTCCCGATTTATTCTGAAATATTATTCTATCGGAACACATGATTGGAGCATTTCTGCTCCTCACTGTTCTCATAGTGGAGTTTACAACTAGATTTGATTCATGCTCTGGCAGCCTCGTTCGGTTTTGTCCGTAGTCTCGACCCCCCCACCGGCCTCGATGAGGCTCATCATGGGTCTGGGCTACTATTCCCCCCCACCAGAAGGTGGTGTTGGTGTCCGAGGCGCAAACGCAAAGGTCGGACCCTATGTACGAGTTGTCAGCGGCCGCGTTATGAGAATGGCTGTAACCTTATAACCAAATCTCCTGGTGTTTGTGCTTCAACACCCTCAGTGGCTGTCAAGGCCTGTCAGTCACCACCACGTCCGCATGTGGCAACCTCTTCAGTACCTGCGAACTGAGACGAGGATATGGGTCTGTGATATCGCAAAGTGTTTCACCAGTGGGAGTCATTGGGTCAGTTGCTGGACAAACACCATTAGTGTCTTTGTAAGGGGTGACAGTCCCCCACAAAGCGGAAGGTGTATCATCGGAAGCAAAGTATACTCTGCGTATCAATGTTTTTCTTGCTGAGACGGCTGCAGCGCTTGCGGAAGTGTCCGAAGGGCAAGAGAAGTTCATCTCTACTACCGTATTGCACGACTGCAAGGAGAAGGGATGGTGCTTATTCACAGAGACAGTTGGCTCTAAATCATGAAAAGCATGGTAAATCAGGTTAGCTGAATGGACAATGTCCCCAAGCATTCTTCCAAAGGTGTTGCAAAATGGCTTAAGGACAACAAAGTCAAGGTATTGGAGTGGCCATCACAAAGCCCTGACCTCAATCCCATAGAAAATGTGTGGGCAGAACTGAAAAAGCGTGTGCAAGCAAGGAGTCCTGCAAACCTGACTCAGTTACACCAGCTCTGTCCGGAGGAATGGGCAAAAATTCACCCAACTTTTTGTGGGAAGCTTGTGGAAGGCTACCCAAAACATTTGACCCAAGTTAAACAATTTAAAGTTGCTTTAAACTTGCTACCAAGTACTAATTGAGTGTATGTACATTTCTGACCCACTGGGAATGTGGTGAAAGAAATCAAAGCTGAAAGAAATCATTCTCTCTACTATTATTCTGACATTTCAAATTTTTTAAATAAAGTGGTGATCCTAACTTACCTAAGACAGGGAATTTTTACAAGGATTAAATGTCAATATTTGTTTAAATCTATTTGGCTAAGGTGTATGTAAACCTCCGACTTCAACTGTATGTTCATATTCCATTCATCCTTTTACATTTGTGTGTACAAGGTAGTTGTGAATTCGTTAGATTACTTGTTAGGTATTACTGCATAGTCAGAACTAGAAGCACAAGCATTTCGCTACACTCGCATTAACATCTGCTAACCATGTGTATGTGACCAATAACACGTGATTTGACAAACACACCACTAACACGAACCAACACCACTACTCAACTCTCCAGCGTAATTGACACAGGACTAGTCAGACTGCTTTAGTGAATTATGGTATGGTCTCCATTGGGGTCGCTCAACTTGTCCTCTCCAGTCTGTCTATATTGTGTGAATGAGAAGATCTAAACTAGGTTGATGAAGCCTCAGAAATACAATCCCTCTGAGAGGAAGGATAGGAAGACAGTCACAGACCCTGATCATGTTTTTAGAGCACTGCCCCTTGCCTTTGTGTTCAATTGGTTATGTAATGAGGGAAGAGCACTTTGAGATTTAAACATGACAAGAAATAATAACAATACTGTGAAATAACCGTTTCAATGCTAATCATTGTAGATTGTTTGAAGACGTAACAGGTGGATGCTCTTTTCTTTGCATAATTCACACAGAAATGCCAATATGGTAATTCAGCCATTATGGATCTTAACAGAACCGAAGCATCGCAATTTAGTCTTGTTGACACCTTGGAGTCACAAGGAACAGGCTAACACAGACATCTATACTGTGTGATGGCCCTCTGTGACAGAACGCAACTCCAGGACATATGGCTCTGCCTGCTGCCAACAGCTGTAAAGGCATTTATTAATGGCCAGGCAGCCAGTGGTGTAAAGTAATTGACTGGCCACCAGGGAAGGCCTTTACAGGTTAGTGTACTACCACACCTGGCTACAAGGAGCTATGTGCTAAGATCTTAAAGGTTAAGAAGGAGTGATGAAGGTGAAGATGGTACAGTACTTCAGTACCTTGTTCTTAGTGTCGACTGTGAGGGGATAGGTCCAGAAGCAGTCGTGGACAGAGCCAAACATCAGGCTGGCGCTGGAGATGCACAGAGAAGTAGATAAGAGATGTAGGGATAGGATAGGGTGGAAAGAAATTGTGGTGGAAACTGGATACCGTAACATAAGGTTACACAGCCTGAGACATACTGAGATTTGACATACTACGACAGCAGTTTATGGGATCAAACAGAGATGGTTATTTAGATGGGTCTTCCCTGGAGACTTCCAAAGGGTCTTAAGAGACAGTGTATCAGCTGAATGTTGATAGAGTGGTCAGCATCATGTGTAAAGAGTCCAGAGCGTGGATGAAGTTCAGGAGGGAAGGCATTCTTTGGTGTCACTGTGGCGTCCTGCGGAAAGAAAACAGGACAGTTGTTCACAACAGGAGAAGACACACAGTGTGTCTCTCTCGCACAGCCACAGCCACACACACACAATTAAGTCCCTGATGATGCAAGCGCCTGAAAAGCCGGTGTCTATGTCCATGAATCAGTGCACAGGTAGGTCACAGTATGATTTATGAACTAATGACAACAAACAGAACAGATGTTCAACTGACAAAGAAGGCGTCTTACCAACACAACTGCACTCTATACTTCCACTTCCGATAGAGGTCGTGTTTAAGCTTTAGAGCTGGGAATTGCCAGGGACCACACGATACGATATTATCACAATACTTAGGTGCCAATACAATATGTATTGCGATTCTGACGATTCTATATGTATTGTGTATCAATACTGTGATTTTATTACGATTCGATGTTCCAAACATATTGCTCACTATACATCTGCTGCAGATGGACAAGAGAGAGCCATGAGAAAAAATGAGTTTTGATCAGTCATGTAAATAAAAAACCTGAAAACATGTTGACTCCCTACTTTAAAAATAAGCTGGAGAACAAGCTATGAAGGAAAGATACTGGCATTTTGATGCAGGTACAGCCAACTAGCACAAAAATAATATAGCTATAATGCCAAATCGATACGATATATCGGCAAACATAATATCCTGATATGTAACTGTATAGATTTCCCCATCACTAGTAAGCTCCCAGCTAATTGGGTGTTGGCGAGTAAGGAAAACATATTGCAGGCTTAGTAGCTGTTTTGGCCACTGTCTTCCAACTGACAGATTGGAGAAATGTAAATGTGCATTGACCTCTGCAGAAAATGAGCACTTTCCCAATCTGTATATGCACACATTATCCTCATTAGTATGGGCCCCTGCCATTCCAATCCTCTGCTCCAGTGCACTTTTAATGGGGATGGAGTACAGGGGGATAATAGGTTGGGCTGCACCCAGCAGCACAGACTAGACACAGGCATGCCATCTATACAGGTGTCAACTCCACTCCCCTATTGGGCTATTTGGCTGGAACTGTATCAGTGCTCAGCCTGTATTAGTGCTCAGGGGCAACTTCTACCTATCTAGGCTGTAAACTCTGTCTCTTTATGGGGAACGGGATAGACTGTGAGTTTAACTAAAACCATTTTAGCAACAGTTAGTGACTCCAGGGCTGGTTATTGTATGAGTTAGACCACTACCACCAGCCAGTCTATTTGAGTTTTGGTCATGTACCTGAGAGATGGGTAGAGGGCTGTAGCCACAGCAAATCACTCCACCTCATTACTTATTTACATTATGTTTAAGCCTTTAATTAGAGAGAGAGAGAGAGAGAGAGGTCAACCCTTCTACAGAGGAAGGACTTCCACCCTGCCACAATCCAAAGAATAAACACCAGCCTCTCCCGGGACTGTGCCCTGCGACCCAATGTACACCTGGCCCACCATCCCACCCTTGATCTGGACTGTCTCTTTGACCATGTTCACCTGTACAGGGAGAAAGTCCCCTTCCTTGCTAAGACTCCCAAGGACGTTGCTTTAAACCGCAGCCCGACCTGTTCCTGGGTGAATTCTTTATCAGGAGAATTCTTTATCTGGTTAAAAATCAACAAGGAGGCTCTCTTAACAGATAAAAACGTCTTCCTCTGTGACACATACATTCCCCCCTCAGAGTCACCCTACTTCAATGAAGAAAGTTTCTCCCTTCTAGAGGGGGAGATTAGTCACTTTCCGGCCCAAAACAACGTACTGGTCTGTGGAGACTTGAATGGTAGAACAGCAGAAGAACCAGACACTATTAACAGTCATGGGGGCAAAACACATACTGGGAAGAAACAACCTTTCCCGCCACACGTACCCCCCGAGAAACAAGTAGGACAAAGTGAAAAACAGAAATGGAGTACAGTTTCTGAAGCTCTGTCGAACACTGGGTCTGTACATTGTCAGTGGTAGGCTGAGAGGGGACTCTTTTGGTAGGTGCAGCTACAGCTCATCCCCTGGCAGCAGTACTGTAGACTACTTCATCACCGATCTCAACCCAGAGTCTCTCAGAGACTTCACAGTCAGCCCACTAACACCTCTCTCAGACCACAGTAACAGTGTATCTGAGAAGAGGGGAACCCAACCATGAAGCATCACGGCCCAATAAATTACATGGAACTAAACAGGCCTATAGATGGAGTGCAAACAGTACAGAAATATACCAAAAAGCAATTAGTTGTCAAAAAAGACAATCTCTCCCGGACAACTTTTTAGCCTTAACATTCTCCCACAACAATGAAGGTGTACATTTGAAAAAAGATTTGTTCTATTTGAACACACCAAAAACTACACGTATCTAGAACTAAATATCAGCAACAAAGGTAGCTTTCACATGGCTGTGAATGAGCTGAGAGACAAAGCAAGAAGAGCATTCTATACCATTAAAAGGAACATTAAAATCCAAATAGAATCTGACTCAAAATGTTCAAATCAGTAATAGAACCAATTGTTCTATATAGCAGCGAAGTATTGGGTCCGCGCTCTAATAATTAATTGACCAAATGGGACAAACATCCAATCGAAATGCTGCTTGGAGAGTTTTGCAAGGCTAAATTGCAAGTGCAGAGAAAAACTCAAAATAACGCATGTAGAGCAGAATTGGGCCAATACCCCCTCCTTATTCCAATAGAAAAAAAGAGCCATACAATTTTACAACCATCTAAAAACAAGTGACTGCAAAACACTCCATCACACAGCTCTAGAATTTCAAGAGATGAAACAAGAGAGGATTCCCCTCAGCCAGCTGGTTCTGAGGCTCAGTTCAACAAAACCAACCCAATAGAGTCTCAAGACATCACTAGGAAAATCTGGACCAACCAAATCATCACAAAACAAAAATAAAAGAAAGACACCACAAAAAATCTAAGTAAACTTCAATACTATTTGGCTCTAAACAGACAGTTCATGGTGGCAGACTATCTGACCACTGTGACTGAGGAAAACACTGACTAGGTACAGACTCAGTGAGCACAGTCTGGCTATAGAGACCGGTCGTCACAGGCAAACCTGGCTGCCCAGAGAGGACAGGCTGTGCTCACTCTGCTCCAGGAGAGAAGCAGAGACAGAGCTGCATTTCCTATTTCACTGTAACAAATACTCAGACCTAAGATAATCTATATTTCCCAAAATTATCATTCAGTACAAAGAATTTGAAACTATAAAATATGAAGATTTTTTTTTATTGTTATTGGGTGAAAAGCAAAATGTGTAGTTTTGTCTTCCAAATATGTGTCCTCCTGCCACAACCTTTTTAAAAAACCTTTATTTAAATAGGCAAGTCAGTTAAGAACAAATTCTTATTTTCAATGACAGCCTAGGAACAGTAGGTTAACTGCCTTGTTCAGGGGCAGGACAACAGATGTTTACCTTGTCAGCTTGGGGATTTGATCTTGCAAACTTCCAGTTACTAGTCCAACACTCCAACCACTAGGCTACCTGCAGCCCCAACATGATGGATAGCCAGAGAAAAGTGCAATGTAATGTCAATAATATTTCCCATTTAGTTTTGTTTTGGCTTTCGTATCATGTCATGTGACTTCTCAGTCAGGTTGTGACTGGTCTCCTACTATAGCTTTAATGTGTTATTATTCTAATGAATATTGTTGTTGTAGTTTCTGTTAATAGTAATCCCATTTCCACTACTACTATTATTATTGCTGTTGGTCCCACCATTTTTGTTATATATATACTTTGACAATGTAAGTCATTTAGTAAGTAGTATACTTGGGAGCGGTGGGCGATCCTGTTTTGGGTCAGCTTCTGGGATTAGATCAATTGTCCTGGGTGGTATCCAATAGTTCTTGCCGGCTGTATGTAATAAGACTTAAGATTTCCTGGGGTAACAATGTAAGAAATAATACATAAAAAATACAAAATACTGCACAGTTTCCTAAGGACTAGAAAGCGAGATGATCATCTCTATCGGCCACTCGTGTATGTATGGGAGTGATAGATATAAATAGTCTGTATGTATAGTAGTGATAGATATAGATAGGGTGTATGTATAGTAGTGATAGATATAGATAGTGTGTATGTATAGGAGGGATAGATATAGATAGTGTGTATGTATAGGAGTGATAGATATAGATAGTGTGTATGTATAGGAGGGATAGATATAGATAGGGTGTATGTATAGTAGTGATAGATATAGATAGTGTGTATGTATAGGAGGGATAGATATAGATAGGGTGTATGTATAGTAGTGATAGATATAGATAGGGTGTATGTATAGTAGTGATAGATATAGATAGGGTGTATGTATAGTAGTGATAGATATAGATAGGGTGTATGTATAGTAGTGATAGATATAGATAGTGTGTATGTATAGGAGGGATAGATATAGATAGGGTGTATGTATAGGAGTGATAGATATAGATAGTGTGTATGTATAGGAGGGATAGATATAGATAGGGTGTATGTATAGGAGTGATAGATATAGATAGGGTGTATGTATAGGAGTGATAGATATAGATAGTGTGTATGTATAGGAGGGATAGATATAGATAGGGTGTATGTATAGGAGGGATAGATATAGATAGGGTGTATGTATAGTAGTGATAGATATAGATAGGGTGTATGTATAGGAGTGATAGATATAGATAGTGTGTATGTATAGGAGGGATAGATATAGATAGGGTGTATGTATAGGAGGGATAGATATAGATAGGGTGTATGTATAGGAGTGATAGATATAGATAGTGTGTATGTATAGGAGGGATAGATATAGATAGTGTGTATGTATAGGAGGGATAGATATAGATAGTGTGTATGTATAGGAGGGATAGATATAGATAGTGTGTATGTATAGGAGGGATAGATATAGATAGTGTGTATGTATAGGAGTGATAGATAGTGTGTATGCATAGGAGTGATAGATATAAATAGTGTGTATGGATAGGAGTGATAGATATAGATTGTGTGTATGTATAGGAGTGGTAGATAGTGTGTATGATTCGGAGTGATAGATATAGATAGTGTGTATGTATAGGAGTGATAGATAGTGTGTATGTATAGGAGTGGTACGTAGTGTGTATGATTCGGAGTGATAGATATAGATAGTGTGTATGTATAGGATTGATATATAGTGTGTATGTATAGGAGTGATTGATATAGATTGTGTGTATGTATAGGAGTGGTAGATAGTGTGTATGTTTCAGAGTGATAGATATAGATCATGTGTATGTATAGGAGTGATAGATAGTGTGTATGTATAGGAGTGGTACATAGTGTGTATGATTCGGAGTGATAGATATAGATAGTGTGTATGTATAGGAGTGATAGATAGTGTGTATGTATAGGAGTGGTACATAGTGTGTATGATTCGGAGTGATTGATATAGATAGTGTGTATGTATAGGAGTGGTAGATAGTGTGTATGTATAGGAGTGATAGATATAGATCATGTGTATGTATTGGAGTGATAGATAGTGTGTATGTATAGGAGTGATAGATATAGATCATGTGTATGTATTGGAGTGATAGATAGTGTGTATGTATAGGAGTGAACGCTGGGGAAATCAGTAGAGTGAAGGTAATAC
The DNA here is from genome assembly GCF_002021735.2 of Oncorhynchus kisutch. Classification (NCBI taxonomy): domain Eukaryota; kingdom Metazoa; phylum Chordata; class Actinopteri; order Salmoniformes; family Salmonidae; genus Oncorhynchus; species Oncorhynchus kisutch. The sequence goes on from NC_034177.2 coordinate 21,334,306, forward strand.
AGGTAATAATACTGAGCTCCACTGTAACTGGCAGCCTGTGAAATACTGATGCTCTTTCTGACATCAATCTAAGTTTAGAGGAAAAACTCTTTACACTGCAGCATCACTCTGCCTGCCTGCACACACAAAACACACACATACTTCCGTGGAAAAGAAGCACGCCTTTTGGTCTTGAGAGAGAGAGTGTGAGTGCGTGCATGTGGGAGTGAGTGTGTGTGGCCATCGTTGTGTGTGACAGTGAATGTCAGGGCAGGCAGACAGAAGGCTGTCAGTCTGTCTCCTCTCTCTCAGTCAGTGTTGTGTTTATGGTCAGCAGAAAGCCTCACAGAGGAGGCTGCTGAGGAGTGGACAGGTCATTCTAAATGGTTGGAAATCATGTGTTTGATCTATTTGATACCATTCCACTCATTCCGCTCCAGCCATTACCACGAGCCTGTCCTCCCAACCTCCTGTGCTCACGGTATAGGGAAGACTGTCACAAGACATACAGTAGGCCTCACCCACTGAGGGACCAGACAGTAGGCTACAGTACAGCATCAATTAATAAAGGTGAGTTCTGCTCCAGTTCCTTGTCGCTAGATGAAATAGTAACAAAACTTGTGTGGGTGTCAGTAGGCATGGACACTGAAGAGAAGAATGAAATGAATTGACACAACAGTATGAAGTGAGTTGCTGTCCTTTTAATTTTAGTTAGGGATTACCCATATGCATTCTTCCAATCTTAGTGATACAGCTGGAGAGTGTGATTTCAAGTACTTGAGCTTCAGTTATAGCATAAGCCCCCCATCAAGATGTACACTAACTACACTATTTAAAAAATATGTATTTATATTTCACCTTTATTTAACCAGGTAGGCCAGTTGAGAACAAGTTCTCATTTACAACTGCGACCTGGCCATGAGAAAGCAAAGTGTAACAAAAACAACACAGAGTTACACATGGGATAAACAAACGTACAGTCAATAATGCAATAGAAAAATCTGTATACAGTGTGTGCATTAAAATAAGGAGGTAAGTCAATAAATATGCCAATCATGGCGAAGTAATTACAATTTCGCAATTGACACGGGGATGATATATGTGCAGATGAGGATGTGTAAGTAGAAATACTGGTGTGCAAAAGAGTAGAAAATCAAAAACAAATATGGGGACGAGGTAGGTAGTTGGTTGGTTGGATGGATGGGCTATTTACAGATGGGCTGTGTACAGCTGCAGTGATCGGTAAGCTGCTCTGACAGCTGACACTTAAAGTTAGTAAGGGAGATATAAGTCTCCAACTTCAGTGATTTTTGCAATTCATTCCAGTCATTGGCAGCAGAGAACTGGAAGGAAAGGCGACCAAAGTAGGTGTTGGCTTTGGGGATGACCAGTGAAATATACCTGCTGGAGCGCTTGCTACGGGTGGGTGTTGCTATAGTGACCAGTGAGCTGAGATAAGGCGGAGCTTTACCTAGCAAAGACTTATAGATGACCTGGAGCCAGTGGGTTTGGCGACAAATATGTAGGAGGACCAGCCAACGAGACTAACTATGTTGCACAGAAATATCATTTAGGTAATTTTTTAAAGTTTGAAACCAAACACACATTTATACTGCACTCATTAGGAATTAATGAACCAAATCAATTAATAACTCCCGTTGTAACAACCTCTGATACGAATCACACATTCAATGGCCATCTTACAGGATCATTCAGCGGTGACATTTCAGCCCAAATGTCACCCTACCCAGGGTCATCAGCGGCCTGTCTGTCTGTCCATCTGTCTGTCTTGTGCAGTGTTAAAGTCCAGAATCTGCTGCTGTGTAATAATCACTGTAATTGGATGGCTGGGCACCCACATCCCAAAGGGCTCCTCTCTGTCTGTCTGTCTGTCTGTCTGCCTGCGAGACTGATTCATTCATGGGGCATAGTCAAGGTCTGGCGCACAAGGGCCAATGGGGCCAAGGCAATACATCAGACCACCGGGCCCCAGCTCTGAGGGAGTGAATGTGGCAAGGGAGGCGGACGCGTGGGCGATTGACTGTCACTTTTGTGTGAATGACTGTTCTCACATTGGCCCTGCCACAGTCACGCCCCTCAGTGCCTCCATCACATTACTTCTCAGATGGGCGTGGGCCCAAAATATTCCAGACCGTGCCCTATAGCCATCGCCAATTACAGCCTCATCGGTCAGACCTTTCACACAGACCACGGTCAACGTGTAAGTCACTGTCTGTGTCTGCGTCTGTGTCTGTGTCTCTGTCTGTGTCTCTGTCTCTGTGTGTGTGTGTGTGTGTGTGTGTGCTCAGTAGCTCAACAACAGCTATTGAGAGAGCAGGCAAGTACAGCTAACTACTATAGGTTCTGTCACAGAAGAGAGGAGTTTGACCAGGCTGAGGTGAATAATGGAGCCCATCACATTGGCCCTGTAAGAGCTGTAAGGGAAGCTATTTCGTCACTTGTGTGTGAGTGACTGTTCTCACATTGGCCCTGACACTGTCACGCCTCTCAGCGTCTCCATCACATTACTTCTCAGATGAGTCTCTCCCAGTCACTTCCAAGCCCTCCTGTTCCCTTTGTGAAGGAGTCCTCTGAGACCCTGGAGCACACTGACCGACTGCTCAGGGTCACTCATTAATTATTCTGCCCTGCCATTCATCTTCAGAGACAGTAGGAATAAAGAACAGAAAAGCCTTTTATACTCAGGCTGAAGGTGAAGAGAAGTGACAAGACTGGCAGTGAATGGAAACAGCTACCCATAGATAGAACAACAGGATCTGTACGACTATAGAGTACCCCAATATATTGATGTAAATGGAAAGGATCAGGTCATTATTATATGCGTACATCCCTCTCATCTGAGAAATATCTCAGTTATCTAAGGAAAGAGCATTTTGGGTGCTCAGAACATAATAGGATTCACTGTTTGCACTCCAACTTCTAGCCATGCCAAAGCTGCTCGGCCAGTCCTCTCACTGATAAAGCCTGCCACCCTGGCAGTAGGCCTGTCTGATAAAAAACAGACCCAGATAAAATTGGCTACAGACAGCAGACACCACTACATGTTCCTGCTGCACACCCACTGTTGGTTCTGGGAAATAATCCATCACTGTCTGACTGTGTCTGTTGTTCTCTCTGCTTGCCTGTCTGTCTGTCTGCCCACCCATCCATCAGTATGTCTCTGTCTGTCCACTCCTAATGAAGGGAACCACTTATTTGGCTTTGACTTCTGACTGACTGAAAGCTCTCCAAATGAAGTGCTGCTCTCTCTGTAGAAAATGTTTCACTGCCACCTGTTCACTTGAAAATAATCATCAAAAGCACTGATGACACTTAAAACACAAAAGTCTATCACCCAGACTTAACATTATGTACTGTACCATAAGCCGCCTCCAACGTTGTTTTAGAGAATTTGGCTGTACTTCCAACTGACCTCACAACCACAGGCCACATCTATGGCATTGTGTGGGCGAGCAGTTTGCTGATGTCAACGTTGTGAACAGAGTGCCCCATGGTGGCGGTGGGATAATGGTATGGGCAGGCTTAAGCTACAGACAACGAACACAATTGCATTTTATCGATGGCAATTTGAATGCACAGAGATTTCGTGATGAGATCCTGAGGCCCATTGACGTGCCATTCATCTACCGTCATCTCCTCATGTTTCAGCATAGTAATGCACGGCCCCATGTCGCAAGGATCTGTGCACAATTCCTGGAAGCTAAAAATATCCAAGTTCTTCGAATGTCTGAATCCTTGTCTGCATATTCACCAGACATGTCACCCATTGAGCATGTTTGGGATGCTCTGGATGTACAACAGCCTGTTCCAGAAACTTCCCACAGCCATTGAAGAAGAGTGAGACAACATTCCACAGGCCACAATCAACAGCCTGATCAACTCTATGCGAAGGAGATGTGTCACGCTACATGAGGCAAATGGTGGTCCCACCATTTGAAAATCAGATACTGACTGGTTTTCTGATCCATATCATATTTTCAAAATCTGAGATGACAGGGTGATTAACAAAAGGCTAAGCTGTGTTTCAATATATTTCTCTTGTGATTTCATGAATATGAATATTTTCTAGTAATATTTATGTCCGTTGCGTTATTCTAATTAGTGTCAGTTGATGGCAACGCTCCTGGATCCAGGATGGGTAGTTACAAGAGTTAAATAATGTCTAGATTTATAAATTACACCCACATTATATCTGTACCAGTTTTACCCATCTAGCCCAATCCTTAGCTTATTATGAATCTGTTCTTGATACAGTGCAAAACTCTCTCCATAGAGAATAGCCCAACTCACCTGAGAGTTTTTCTAGATAAAACAGTCATCTGTAAGAATGAAGGAGCAGCATGGTGCCAGGAGGGGGATTCCCATTAATCACATTGCAACACCATTGTTTACATTTGAGTCCGTAAGCAGACACTCTTATCCAGGGTAACTTACAGTAGTGAGTGCATATTTGTTATACTGGTCCACCATGAGAATCAAACCCACAACCCTGATGTTGCAAGCACCATGCTCTACCAACCGAGCCACACAGGGTCTGCCCTTCTTTCCACAACCATCATTTGTCCATATCTAGCCAATACCTATCTCCAGACAAATTATCCAACCTCTCTACACTAACCTGGGCCTCCCTGGTCTCTCTCTTTCCAACTCTCTGCCTGGCTCTCCCCAGCTGTCACTCACCTTATTGATCACTGTGGTCCGACTGTGCACAGATGAGATACAACACTGTCTAATTATTCACCTCTCCCCTGGAGAGCTACCATACTCCCACTGACCTTTTCCTACTCTAAACCCCTCCATCCCTCCCGTCTCCCTCTTTTCCTCTCTCTGTTACCCCCAGGGTGTCCTTGAAACTCCAACCGCATATATTAGTTCACCCCAAAATGCCAGAAGATTGTGCAAGATCAACGCAAAGTGGGCACCGCAGGGAGCCTCTCGCTTTGGTTCTCTGGGAGTGAGGGAGAGGAGAAGTGGAGAAGTCGACATTTGGAGAAGTGCGGTATGATATGAATAAGAATGAGGAGTAACTCATTCTGATTCTGTGCATGGTACTGACTAGCATACTCATCTGCTCTACAGTGGCTAACATTTTTAATCAAAGGAAGGGTTACCTAGGACCAAGCAAATCTGATGTACAGAGTGCAAGCCAACAGTGTGTGGAGAGACTAGAGAGCCATGAGAGTAATACAGTAGGGGTCTTTGAAACTCCAAGATAAAGCGTTTTTAACAGTGATCACCGATCCTTTGGCTTCTACCAGCAAGGTCAGTTGAGGATATGGTGTAGCTGGCTGCCCTCTAGAGAAATTACTCTCAAGGTTACTGGAACCCAACATAGACCCATTGTCTGTCTCTCTGGGTAACACAAGCACAGTGTTACACCATAATCTCCCAATCCACCACTCCTCTCCTCGCCTCTGTGCCATCTACTCCTTCGGTTTCACTTGATTTGTAATTCGCCTGGTAAAAGCAGAAAGGGACAAAATCTCTGCCCAGGCAAAAGTGATCCTTAATCTGATTAGTGGCCAACAATCTCGTTAGGCAGCGGTATTGATGTATGTCCAAGCTCCTTGTCACTTGCTGCTGTCATTTCCTCCCATCAGCAATGGGCCACCCTCCTTCCCTCCACAACCGACTGATGCTCTCCTCTCTCTCTATCTTCTCTTCCTGCTTATTTGTGTGCTGCTTCACCTTCTCCCCTGGCGTCTTATTAATGCTCCACAGAGTCCAGAAGAAGAAAAGTCATGGATTTATAACAAAAATTAAAAAGATTGAATCAAGTATGGTGGCAACAGAAATAGAAGAAATTCCATGATGCAAGTAAATGGAGGGGGAAAATACTATTTAATCTCTAGGAAATAGAAGTCGTTAGGGTATATAACATGAAGCAATTGTGGGAATAATAGTTAAAGGGTTAGTTTCCTTGTATTGTCAGTTTCTTTGGGGGGGGGGGGTATACTGTATGTTTGAGGATGTTATTACTAAAGAATCAGACTGATATACACACTGTTGCATCAACAGCTACACATGATACAGAAACAAATCACATCCACAGAGAGAGAGAGAGAGAGAGAGAGAGAGAGAGAGAGAGCCCTCCAGAGGCCTGCCATCTGTCACCCCCACTCCCTAGCACCTGCTGATGAGGTGCTGCTCGCCCAACGCATCCCCATCCCTGCTGATGAGGTGCTGCTCGCCCAACGCATCCCCATCCCTGCTGATGAGGTGCTGCTCGCCCAACGCATCCCCATCCCTGCTGTTTGATGCCACACTACCAGAGCAAGCCGCATGCTGGCCTAGCCGACAGACCTGCTTAAGAAGTTTGTCTGCGCTCCACTGAATGTCAGCCACACAAGAAGCACAACACACACATGGCTTCATCTCACACACACACACACACACACACACACACACACACACACACACACACACACACACACACACACACACACACACACACACACACACACACACACACACACACACACACACACACACACACACATGGCTTCACACACACACACAAACACACACAATGTGCAGACTGCTATTGAGGAGCATTACTATGAGGGTACTTACCACAAATTTACCACGTGGACAACTACAAATACCTAGGTGTCTGGTTAGACTGTAAACTCTCCTTCCAGACTCACATTAAGCATCTCCCATCCAAAATTAAATCTAGACTTGGCTTCCTATATCGCAACAAAGCATCCTTCACTCATGCTGTCAAAAATACCCTTGTAAAACTGACCATCCTACCGATCCTCGACTTCGGTGATGTCATCTATAAAATAGCCTCCAACACTCCACTCAACAAACTGGATGCAGTATATCACAGTGCCATCGGTTTTGTCACCAAAGCCCCATACACTACCCACCATTGCGACCTGTACTCTCTCGTTGGTTGGCCCTCAAATTCATACTCGTCGCCAAACCCACTGGCTACAGGTTATCTACAAGTCTCTGCGAGTTAAAGCCCCGCCTTATCTCAGCTCACTGGTCACCATAGCAGCACCCACTCGTAGCACGCGCTCCAGCAGGTACAGTGGGGAGAATTTGATACACTGCCGATTTTGCAGGTTTTCCTACTTACAAAGCATGTAGAGGTCTGTAATTTTTTATCATAGGTACACTTCAACTGTGAGAGACGTAATCTAAAACAAAAATCCAGAAAATCACATTGTATGATTTTTAAGTTATTAATTTGCATTTTATTGCATGACATAAGTATTTGATCACCTACCAACCAGTAAGAATTACGGCTCTCACAGACCGGTTAGTTTTTCTTTAAGAAGCCCTCCTGTTCTCCACTCGTCACCTGTATAAAAGACACCTGTCCACACACTCAATCAAACTCCAACCTCTCCACAATGGCCAAGACCAGAGCGCTGTGTAAGGACATCAGGAATATAATTGTAGACCTGCACAAGGCTGGGATGGGCTACAGGACAATCGGCAAGCAGCTTGGTGAGAAGGCAACAACTGTTGGTGTAATTATTAGAAAATGGAAGAAGTTCAAGATGACGGTCAATCACCCTCGGTCTGGGGCTCCATGCAAGATCTCACCTCGTGGGGCATCAATGATCATGAGGAAGGTGAGGGATCAGCCCAGAACTACACGGCAGAACCTGGTCAATGACCTGAAGAGAGCTGGGACCACAGTCTCAAAGAAAACCATTAGTAACACACCAAGCCGTCATGGATTAAAAATCCTGCAGCGCATGCAAGGTCCCACTGCTCAAGTCAGCGCATGTCTAGGCCCATCTGAAGTTTGCCAATGACCATCTGGATGATCCAGAGGAGGATTGGGAGAAGGTCATGTGGTCTGATGAGACAAAAATAGAGCTTTTTGGTCTAAACACTCACCGTGTTTGGAGGAAGAAGAAGGATGAGTACAACCCCAAGAACACCATCCCAACCGTGAAGCATGGAGGTGGAAACATCATTCTTTGGGGATGCTTTTCTGCAAAGGGGACAGGATGACTGCACCGTATTGAGGGGAGGATAGATGGGGCCATGTATCGTGAAATCTTGCCCAACAACCTCCTTCCCTTAGTAAGAGCATTGAAGATGGGTCGTGGCTGGGTCTTCCAGCATGACAATGACCCGAAACACACAGCCAGGGCAACTAAGGAGTGGCTCCGTAAGAAGCATCTCAAGGTCCTGGAGTGGCCTAGCCAGTCTCTAGATCTGAACCCAATAGGAAATCTTTGGAGGGAGCTGAAAGTGCGTATTGCCCAGCGACAGCCCCGAAACCTGAAGGATCTGGAGAAGGTCTGTATGGAGGAGTGGGCCAAAATCCCTGCTGCAGTGTGTGCAAACCTGGTCAAGAACTACAGGAAATGTATGATCTCTGTAATTGCAAACAAAGGTTTCTGTACCAAATATTAAGTTATGCTTTTCTTATGTATCAAATACTTATGTCATGCAATAAAATGCAAATTAATTACTTAAAAATCATACAATGTGATTTTCTGGATTTTTGTTTTAGATTCTGTCTCTCACTGTTGAAGTGAACCTATGATGAAAAAAATTACAGACCTCTAGATGCTTTGTAAGTAGGAAACACTGCCGATTTTTGCAGGTTATCAAATACTTGTTCTCCCCACTGTATATCTCACTGGTCACCCCCAAAGCCAATTCCTCCTTTGGTTGTCTTTCCTTCCAGTTCTCTGCTGCCAATGACTGGAACGAACTGCAAAAATCTCTGAAGCTGGAGACTCATATCTCCCTCACTAGCTTTAAGCACCAGCTGTCAGAGCCAGCTCACAGATCACTGCACCTGTACATAGCCCATCTGTAAACAGCCCATCTATCTACCTACCTCATCCCCATACAGTATTTATTTATTTATCTTGCTCCTTTGCACCCCAGTATCTCTACTTGCACATTCATCTTCTGCACATCTACCATTCCAGTGTTTAAATTGCTATATTGTAATTACTTCTCCACCATGGCCTATTTATTGCCTTACCTCCCTTATCTTACCTTCCACTCACTGTACATAGACTTTTGTTTCCTTTTGTTCTGCTGTATTTTTGACTATGTTTTGTTTATTCCATGTGTAACTCTGTGTTGTTGTATGCGTCGAATTGCTATGCTTTATCTTGGCCAGGTCGCAGTTGCAAATGAGAACTTGTTCTCAACTAGCCTACCTGGTTAAATAAAGGTGTTCTCAACTAGCCTACCTGGTTAAATAAAGGTGTTCTCAACTAGCCTACCTGGTTAAATAAAGGTGTTCTCAACTAGCCTACCTGGTTAAATAAAGGTGTTCTCAACTAGCCTACCTGGTTAAATAAAGGTGTTCTCAACTAGCCTACCTGCTTAAATAAAGGTGTTCTCAACTAGCCTACCTGGTTAAATAAAGGTGTTCTCAACTAGCCTACCTGGTTAAATAAAGGTGAAATAAAAAATAAAGAAATCACAGTACACCATCAGAGCTGCACTCGGACAATGGATTTATCAATGCTGCCCTAATTGGCTAGCTCTGGTAGAACATTCCATGCACTCTTAGAACAAAAGGTGCTTAAAGCATGGGTCTTCAACCTTTTCTTGCTCAGGGACCCCCGCCCAGGCAAACTGGCGACCCAGGCACCGCATCATACGTTAGCAAAATAAAATTGGTCACGTCTTGTCAGTCCCACATAGCTCAGTTGGTAGAGCATGGTATCAAGGTTGTGGTTATGATTCCCACGGGGGACCAGTACGAAAAAAGTATGTACTCACTACAGTAAGTCGCTCTAATTAAGAAATTCTGCTAAATTACTAAAATGTAAAATGTCTTATCAGGTGAGTATAATTTACCCAGTATTAGGAGTTAAAAAGTTGACATATTAGAAATAAGTTACTTTCCTCTTTTCTACCGTAGGCATGTAATAAAACATATATACAGTTAAAGTCGGAAGTTTACATACACTTATGTTCGAGTCAATAAAATGTTGGAGTTATTCAACCACTCCACATATTTCTTGATAACAAAATATAGTTTTGGCAAGTCGATTAGGACATCTACTTTGTGCATGACACAAGTAATTTTTCCAACAATTGTTTACAGACAGATTATTTCACAATTCCAATGGATCAGAAGTTTACATACACTAAGTTGACTGTGCCTTTAAACAGCTTGGAAAATTCCAGAAAATGATGTCATGGCATTTAAAAGCTTCTGATAGGCTAATTTACATCATTTGATTCAATTGGAGGTGTACTTGTGGATGTATTTCAAGGCCTACTTTCAAACTCAGTGCCTCTTTGCTTGACATCATGGGAAAATCAAAAGAGATCTGCCAAGACCTCAGAAAAAAAATGTAGACCTCCACAAGTCTGTTTCATCCTTGGGAGCAATTTCCAAACCCCTGAAGCTACCACCTTCATCTGTACAAACAATAGTATGCAAGTATAAACACCATTGGACCACGCAGCCGTCATACCACTCAGGAAGGAGACATGTTCTGTCTCCTAGAGAGTAACTTACATTACTCTGGTGCAAAAAGTGCAAATCAATCCCAGAACAACAGCAAAGGACCTTGTGAAGATGCTAGAGGAAACAAGTACAAAAGTATCTATATCTACAGCTAAACGAGTCCTGTATCGACATAACCTGAAAGGCCACTCCGCAAGGAAAAAGCCACTGCTCCAAAACAGCCATAAAAAAGCCAGACTACGGTTTGCAACTGCACATGGGGACAAAGATCGTACTTTTTGGAGAAATGTCCTCTGGTCTGATGAAACAAATATAACTGTTTGGCCATAATGACCATTGTTATGTTTGGAGGGAAAAGGGGGAAGCTTGCAAGCCGAAGAACCCCATCCCAACCGTGAAGCACATGTTGTGGGGGTGATTTGCTGCAGGAGGGACTGGTGCACTATACAAAATAGATGGCATCATGAGGAAGAAAATTATATGGATGTATTAAAGCAACATCTCAAGACATCAGTCAGGAAGTTAAAGCTAGGTCACAAATGGGTCTTCCAAATGGACATTGACCCCAAGCATACTTCCAAAGTTGTGGCAACATGGCTTAAGGACAACTAAGTCAAGGTATTGGAGTGGCCATCACAAAGCCCTGACGTCAATCCTATAGAAAATTTGTGGGCTGAACTGAAAAAGTGTGTGTGAGCAAGGAGGCCTGAACCTGACTCAGTTACACCAGCTCTGCCAGGAAGAATGGGACAGAATTCACCCAACTTATTGTGGGAAGCTTGTGGAAGGCCACCCGAAACCTTTGACCCAAGTTAAGCTATTTAAAGGCAATGCTACCAAATACTAATTGAGTGTATGTAAACTCCTGACCTACTGGGAATGTGATGAAAGAAATAAAAGCTGAAATAAATAATTCTCTCTAATATTATTCTGACATTTCACATTCTTAAAATAAAGTGGTGATCCTAACTGACCTAAGACAGGGAATTTTTACTAGGATTCAGTAACTGTGAAAAACTGAGATTAAATGTAGGTGTATGTAAACTTACGACTTCAACTGTATATTCTGTTGTTGCTAACGATATTCATGAAAACATTGAAATAAAAAATATCCTATGGGGACAGCCGAATAACCCTTTTGGAACCTATTTTTCTGAGAGTGCACACGCACACACGCACACACGCACACACGCACACACGCACACACGCACACACGCACACTGATTGTTGGGAAAGACTACCTTTAGCTGAACATAGTTTGGGCAGAGATGGACTTTGATGCACTGTATTATAATGAAGCCATTGACTTACAATACGTGTAACTGCAACTTGTCCTATAGACTTCTCCATTTCATGTACTGCACCTAAAAGCGTTTCAATCCCAAATGTTGCATTCCATACACATTAAAATACACTGACTGCACTACACAATATCCAAGAAAGGATATTGCATCTACCTAATAATTGGCATATCAATTACAGTAAATCTGTGCAGTGATGTCTTGGCTATTAGAGGACTATGGAGTATTGGCTATTAGAGGACTGCGGTGTCTTGGCTATTAGAGGACTGTGGTGTCTTGGCTATAAGAGGACTGTGGTGTCTTGGCTATTAGAGGACTGTGGTGTCTTGGCTATTAGAGGACTGCGGTGTCTTGGCTATAAGAGGACTGTGGTGTTTTGGCTATAAGAGGACTGTGGTGTCTTGGCTATTAGAGGACTGTGGTGTCTTGGCTATTAGAGGACTGTGTTGTCTTGGCTGTTAGAGGACTGTGGTGTCTTGGCTGTTAGAGTATTGTTGTGTCTTGGCTATTAGAGGACTGTGGTGGTGTGGCTCAGAGGCTGTGTCCTGTCTTTAAGATGATTGATTGAGTCCAGGATGCTTCTGCATGAATTTGACCACCAGGACATTTTCAACCAGAGAACTGGAGCCTCTACTGAGCCCGTCCAGAGAGAAAGAGAGGGGGGTGGTGGGAGGGGAGAGAGAGGGAGAAAAAGAGAGAAACAGACAGAGAGAAATAGACAGCAGAGAGAGAGAAGAGAGAGCGCAAGCACTAAAGAGAGGGAACAGCATTTGTGCTCTCAGTATATAAATATTCCATCCATGATACACTCTTAGAAATAAAGGTGCTATCTATAATCTTAAAGGGTTGTTCGGCTGTCCCGATAGGAAAACCCTTTGAATAATCATTTTTGTTTCCATGGAGAACCTACTGGTTATCCTGGAACAAAAAAGGGTTCTCCTATGGGAATAGCTGAAGAACCCTTTTGGGACCCTTTTTTCTAAGCGTGTTGCCTAGTGAATCTTCCTCCATTGACATAAACGTGTGTAGTGTTCTCTCCAGCCCAAGGTAGCATGTCTCCTATTGTGAGCTACCAGGACTCCATGTAAGACTGATCTTAGCACAGACTTAACATTTCTCCATGATTACAGAGGGAGCAGATGAGATGGTATGGCAACACGGTTGGGTGTGTGATTAAAATTGATGAAGTGGAGAAGAATTCATGAGGAGAAGAATAGACACAGCTCCCTAATTTATGAAGGGCTCAATCAGAAATTCCATAAAAGTCCAATAAAACGTAATGACCTGAAATCACAGAGCGGAATGATGATATCCAGCTCCGGAATCCAGACTGCCTGAGAAAATGCCAGGTGAACTAATAGGGAGAATATGGATCGAATCGGAACATAATGGGCAAATACAAGGCACCGTCTTGGAGCTAAGATCCAAAAACCTCAACCCGCACACACCCTCACGGAACCTTCCTACATTCATCCTAACTCCCTTTTAACAATGGTACATTATTTCCAGGATCAGGGCAATGTTGTTAGAGTAAATCTCTCAAAGAAGATTGAGGAGGGAGGGTCACAGTAGCAGCAGCACCTCTGCCCCTGTGGCCAGCAGAAAGCCAGCTGTCAGCTTAACTCGGACCATTAGGGTGCCATCCCACATTACTGTCGACTGACTGACTGACTGACAGTGGCCTGTTTGTTGGTGCACTGTATTCTGGAGGATGACAGAATGACAGAGTAGAGGACAAGAAAGGGTAGAGGAGCTGCCACAGCCCACTCTGCATTGCAGTGATGATGGACAGAGCTGCGCCACTGTAGAGACAATGTACAGTACCCTCTGGACATTACCCTCTTCATGCGTTTGGTACAGGGAGCCCTGCCACATCCTCCTGCTCAACTACACAGCAGTGCAGTGCCAGTGTCAGTGTTGAAAGCAAGGTGTATATTGCCCCCCTCAGTGCCAATAGGTGCTACAGGGGGAGACCTGGTTGCCAGTGAGACAGATGTGCAGCCAGATGCTCTCAGCAGGAGTCAGAGGAAGCAGCTCTTTTAGCTCTGCTCAAACTCCCACACAACACAATCACCACTGGGCTCGGGCACTTAATACTGTTTCACAGGGAGAGACGCGGATGAGAAAGGGGGGGGGGAGGGGAGAGGGAGAGATGAGCCCGAGGAGAAAGAGGGGAAAAGAGAAGGGAGTGGAGGAGGAAGAGTAGGAGCATGCAAAGTCACTGGTGCAGCTGGCTTATTGTTTCACAAGACCACGAGGCAGCACGAGACCTTTCAGAGGTCGCCGCCCCCTGTCTGTCAGTGAGGTCAGGTGAGGTGAGGAGAGTCATGTAATTGGCTACTCTTTCTCAGCCCCTCTACCAGCTTACGACACACTACTATAGCCAAACAACAAGCTCACAGAGATACTGTCTGCCGGGTGGCTCAATTAGGGGGGAAAGGGGACCTTACGAGGGACCCTAGTCTTCTTGTTATTTTCATGACCTCTACAATGAACATGTGACTGGCACAGACAGATTGGTTGAGCTACAGGAAACCTATGCATGAGCATAGATTGTGTAAATATGCATACATTTTATGCATACATTTTCCTTTGACAAGGACAAGTTTGACATGTATGAGCTTGTATGACATCGGTACAGGCCAGGGTACTTTTACTGTGGACACAATGGAAGGATTGCTGCTTGGGTGGAAGATGTTCAATTTAAGCATACTTCTTTGAGCTCTAAATGAGCGACATCTTAAGTATCTAGAGTAAGTGACATTTAGTCTTACAATCTGTGTCCGGGTGTGGTGGAAGGGGTGGATGATGGGCAGGCCCAGTGGCATCACTCACTCAGCAGCTTGAAAGTATGCTCAGTTTAAACGTAGATGCCATTTCTACTGTGATTATATCTATCAAGTACAAACAGATGGAGAGTTTGGTCAAAACAGGTGGAACGTTGTTGCTTGCAGATCGCAGAATACTACTAGTCTAGACATTGAAGAGCAACAGTGCTGGGCTGTGACACATATTCTCTCTCAGAATGGAAACCCTATTAGGAAGTCCCAGAGGTCCTTATTCACAGCCTTAGTGTAGGAGACTAATATCACCCCAGCTAAGAGGCAGCACCCAGGCCCAAAACTGTCCCATTCATCAGACTTTCTGCCTTCTGACCCATTTCTACCTCCCTATTCTTCCTCTCTACTCAACTCTCCTGCCTCTATCCCCTTTCTCTCTCTTCCTTTTCGCAGTCCCTCACCCAGGCATTCCCAGCCAGGAACAGAGAAGAGAGGATGGGAAAAGGAGGGGAAGTGAGAGGAATTGATTATGCACCTAACCACCGCTGCTCTCTCCTTGAGCCACTGCTGTGTAGACCCAGCAGGACCTGACCCATTAAGAGATGAACCGGGGAGCAGGGGTGAGGCGAGACGTCATGTCTGCCCTCAACCCCCGGGGAGCTCATAGAGACAGTGGTTGGTGGGTCCTTAAGATACCCTGATCATTCTTTTTCCTGTGGATTTAATGTATCAATTTGTATTCCCCACCCACCCGAGGATTTTTTTATTTTCAGGCTTCTATTTCCTGTGTTTGAGGTGTGCAAAATCCACTTGTCACTTAAATCTCACAGGATTAAATGTTTTCATTTTACTCCTGCAACTCTCATACTCTTGCTTGTGCCTGTCGCTTTTGTCCCGTTAACGTTACGGCCGCCAAAATGTATGTAATGATCTGTCAAACACACCCCGGTAATGGCTTAAATGGGATCAATGAAATACATTGTCTTTCCGCTGCATCTATAAAAATGCTAAAGCTTCGTCGGGGATGAAACGTATCGTCTTGTCTCTTGCATCACAAGGAAGAGAGGATAGATAACTTTATTTTGGATGAGTGTTAATTTTTTGGGGAACTGAAAAGAGTAATCATTTAATACAGTTGGAATGTTTACAAGTTAGACGAACTGAAATGAAAGCACTTTCCAAAAATGAACACTTGGATGACAGGGATTTTATGTTAAATTTAGAAATAAATGTAAAGAATGTATAAATGTGTGTAATCTGGAGTCGCGATAACAGTCATTAATGAGGTAGTCTAGACAGCGCAGCTGAGTGCAGGTAGGCCTAGACAGAGTAGATTTTTGGTGGATGCAGCCCTGTCCTACCTCTTTATGTTAATTGTTGCATATATGCAAATTCACCCAGTGTTCTTATGCAAATAAGAACATTCTTTATTTTAACACAACATATATAAAAATACCTGATACCATTAGAACATGTACAAACAGTGCCTTCAGAAAGTATTTATACCACTTGAATTTTTCCACATTTTGTTGTGTTGCTGCCTGAATTTAAAATGGATTAAATTGAGATTTTCTGTCACTGGTCTACGCACAATACCCCATTATGTCAAAGAGGAATTATGTTTTATACATTTTTACGAATGCATTACAAATGAAAAGCTGAAATGTCTTGTGTCAATAAGTATTCAACATTGTAATGGCAAGCCTAAATAAATTCAGGACAGGGGCATAGGCATTGGTGGGCACAGGCCTACCCACTGGGAAGCAGGCCCTGCCAGGCCCATCAGACTGAAAAAAATGAAAGCAAACCATGCTAATATCTGAGGACAGCACAACATCAAACATACACATGAAAATCATAATTCAACCCGCCAGGAACAACACAAATGTCAGAAATAACATATAATTCATGCCTTACCTTTGAAGATGTTCTTCTGTTGGCACTCCAATATGTCCAATAAACATCAAATAGTCCTTTTGTTCGATTAATTCTGTCGTTATATCCCCAAAATGTAAATTTATTTGACACGTTTGATTCTGAAAATACACCGGTTCCAACTCGCGCAACATGACTACGAAGTATCTCATATCTCATAAGTTACCTGATCCAGACATTGCAAACAACTTTCCTAATACAACGTTAGGTATTTTTTAACGTAAATAATTTATCAAATTTAAGACTGGATAAACT
The DNA here is from genome assembly GCF_002021735.2 of Oncorhynchus kisutch. Classification (NCBI taxonomy): domain Eukaryota; kingdom Metazoa; phylum Chordata; class Actinopteri; order Salmoniformes; family Salmonidae; genus Oncorhynchus; species Oncorhynchus kisutch. Next base: position 21,350,997 of record NC_034177.2, read on the forward strand.
GCGTCCAATAGCTGATAAAAACAAAGTGGAGCGAGCTTTCAGGTCATGCGCCACTAACAAACAGTACACTTCACTCGATCCTCGTTCTGAACTGCCCTACTTCTTAATTTCTCAAAGGAAAAAAATCAACCAATTTCTAAAGAATTCCAGTGGAAGCGATAGGAACTGCAAGCGCCTTAGAAATCTAGATCCCCGTAGAAAACCCATTGAAAGAGTGACCTAAAAATCCTGAATGGTTTGTCCTCTGGGTTTTGCCTGACAAATAAGTTCTGTTATACTCACAGACATCATCCAAACAGTTTTAGAAACTTCAGAGTGTTATCCATCCAAATCTACTAATAATATGCATATCCTAGCTTCTGGGCCTGAGTAGCAGGCAGTTTACTTTGGGCACACTTTTCATCCGGACATGAAAATAGTGCCCCCTAGCCTTTAGAAGTTTTAAATTCTCCTTAGTATTTAACATCCAGTTTCTACATAGATACAGGCGTCCTTCCTAACTCAATTGCCAGAGAGGAGGAAAACCGTTCAGGATTTGATGACCTTAGAACAGTTACAGAGTTTAATGGCTGTGATTGGAGAGAAGTGAGGATGGATCAACAAGATTGTAGTTACTCCACAATACTAACCTAAATGACAGAGTGAAAAGGAGGAAGCCTGTACAGAATAAAAATATTCCTAAACATGAGTACTATTTGCAATACGGCACTAAAGTAAAACTGCAAAACATGTGGCAAAGAAATTAACTTCAGTTTATCATTATGGGGTATTGTGCACTGTAAATGGTACTGTCACGTTCTGACCTTAGTTCCTTTGTTTTGTCTTTGTTTTAGTATGGTCAGGGCGTGAGTTGGGGTGGGCAGTCTATGCTCCTTTTTCTATAATTTGGGATTTCTGTGTTTGGCCTGGTATGGTTCTCAATCAGAGGCAGCTGTCAATCGTTGTCCCTGATTGAGAACCTTACTTAGGTAGCCTGGTTTCACTTTTGAGTTGTGGGTGATTATTTTCTGTATCCTGTGTTAGTGTTTTCACCATACGGGACTGTTTCGGTTGTTTGTTTGTACCTTTGTTATTTTGTTCAGTTGATTTATTAAATATATCATTATGGACAATTGCCTCCTGCACATTGGTCTGATCCTTGCGACTCCTCCTCTGAAAAAGAGGAATTCCGTTACAGGTACTTTGAAGATAAAAAAAAAGGATTCTACTTAATCAGGTAAAAAACTACTGAATGAGCCCAAAAACATGCTATGATTTGTATGATATATTAGTGAAATCGTGAAAATTAGTTTGTCCTGGCTAATATTAGTAATGTGTGTCATGCTGTGCCTGGATCTCTCTGGTGCCAGTGAAGATCTCCTTCAGACAGCTGAACACCTGGTGGACCAGGTAGTGAGAGGCGTCCCATACATACTCCTGCAATCAAACACACAAATCTCAATGACAGGACAATACATATATCCAAATCGAGCACATTTTTTACTTATTTGCACATAATCAAAAAGAGTAAAGGCCCAAGCACATAACCCTGAGGACTTCCACAAGATAAAAAGTTTGATGTCCATGAAATAATTCCTGTGTTGGTATTAAGGTTGGGCAGTATCCAGATGTTCATGCCTTCATATCATTCCTTTACCATACCAGGTTGTGCAATATTACCGGCAGTGCACACAAGGGCTGCTATTTCATTTAAAACATAAAAAACAATCAATTCACAAAACAAATGCAGACAGAGATCTTGATCCAGGAGGGGATGGATTGTCTCTGGTGTAACCAAGAAGTTTGATCTAGCAAGTTAGCCAAGTAGCTAGAATGTTAGCAAACCAAATGCATGGCTGGAGGCCTGACCTGGAGATAACTTATTTGGCACACCTTACATTTGAGTCATTTAGCAGAAATTACGGTTATGTACCTTGCTCAAGGGCACATTTACAGATGTTTCACCTAGTCGGCTAGGGGATTATAACCGGAGACCTTTTGGTTACTGGCCCAACGCTCTTATCCGCTAGCTAATTTATAGTTCTAAGCAGTGGCCTAGCACCCCCCCCCCCCCCGAGCTGTGTACCCTCGGTACCTGTACCCTCCACATCTCTGCAGAGAGGCTATCGGTTTGTAGGGCCACCTGCTCCCAGCTACTGCCTGTCTCTCCATACCCCTTCCCTGTCTTACTGTTGGAGGAGCACAGATGTTTTACTCCACTGTATCACAGCAGGGCCTCTTAGACAGGCTGGGAGGCCACGGCACTGCCATCAGCACTCTCATTACCCCTGATAACGCCGATCCTAATGTCATCCCAACCACCAGATCTACATACTCTACTGTGCTATACACACCCAGGGAGGACAATAGAGGAAGACTTTCTCTACTGTACTATACACACCCTGGGAGGACAATAGAGGAAGACTTTCTCTACTGTACTATACACACCCTGGGAGGACAATAGAGGAAAGTGTTCTCTACTGTACTATACACACCCAGTGAGAACAATAGAGGAAGACTTTCTCTACTGTACTATACACACCCAGGGAGGACAATAGAGGAAGACTTTCTCTACTGTACTATACACACCCAGCGAGAACAATAGAGGAAGATTTTCTCTACTGTACTATACACACCCAGGGAGGACAATAGAGGAAAGTGTTCTCTACTGTACTATACACACCCAGCGAGGACAATACAGGAAAGCTTTCTCGATATTGACAGTGACATTTACAGTCTCACAGTCTGTACATGTGTCACTGTCATCTCAATTTTTTTTTGTGACCTGTGCGCACCTACGATGTCAACTTTAATCCATAGGCGAGGTTGTAGCAACCTCATGATGGGTAAAGGGAAAATTTGAGTATAATTTATTAGCCTAAACCTATCAATGTTACATTGAACTGGGGGAATGGAATATGAATGACAGTCATCCAACATGCTGTAATAGAAATAGTGCCAAGCTCATGAAAAAATAAATGTCCTCCCTCATCATTAACGTCACTGACCGCCACTGCCCTGTCTGTACTGTAGGCATTTGTCCTCCCTAGGAATCAGAGCGGAGCTAATTTCATCAGCTGATTTCTAATCAGAGTTCCCCGGGGGTGGCTAGACAATGAGGAGGGAGGGAGCAGGAAGCAGAGAGCATGACACAGCATTATTCTGACGGGCATCCCAGCTCAACCCAGTCTCTTGACAACAAGGTTGATGAAATCCGAGCAAGGGTAGCATTCCAGAGGGACATCAGGGACTGTAACGTTCTTTGCTTCACGGAAACATGGCTCACTCGAGAGACGCTATCGGAGTCGGTGCAGCCAGCTGGTTTCTCCACGCATCGCGCAGACAGAAACAAACATCTTTCTGGTAAGAAGAGGGGTGGGGGCATATGCTTTATGGTTAACGAGACGTGGTGTGGTCACAACAACATACAGGAACTCAAGTCCTTCTGTTCACCTGATTAAGAATTCCTCACAATCAAATGTCGACCGCATTATCTACCAAGGGAATTCTCTTCGATTATAATCACAGCCGTATATATTCCCCCCCAAGCAGACACATCGATGGCTCTGAACGAACTTTATTTGACTCTTTGCAAACTGGAATCCAGACATCCTGAGGCTGCATTCATTGTAGCTGGGGATTTTAACAAGGCTAATCTGAAAACAAGACTCCCTAAATTGTATCAGCATATCGATTGCGCAACCAGGGCTGGTAAAACCTTGGATCATTGCTATTCTAACTTCCGCGATGCATATAAGGCCCTCCCCCGCCCTCCTTTCGGAAAAGCAGACCACGACTCCATTTTGTTGCTCCCTGCCTACAGACAGAAGCTAAAACAAGAAGCTCCCACGCAGAGGTCTGTTCAACGCTGGTCCGACCAATCTGATTCCATGCTCCAAGACTGCTTCCATCACGTGGACTGGGATATGTTTCGTATTGCGTCAAACAACAACATTGACGAATACGCTGATTCGGTGAGCGAGTTCATTAGAACGTGCGTTGAAGATGTCGTTCCCATAGCAACGATTAAAACATTCCCAAACCAGAAACCGTGGATTGATGGCAGCATTCGCGTGAAACTGAAAGCGCGAACCACTGCTTTTAATCAGGGCAAGGTGACCGGAAACATGACCGAATACAAACAGTGTAACTATTCCCTCCGCAAGGCAATCAAATAAGCTAAGCGTCAATATAGAGACAAAGTAGAATTGCAATTCAACGGCTCAGACACAATAGGTATGTGGCAGGGTCTACAGTCAATCACGGATTACAAAAAGAAAACCAGCCCAGTCACGGACCAGGATACCTTGCTCCTAGGCAGACTAAATAACCTTTTTGCCCGCTTTGAGGAAATTACAGTGCCACTGACACGGCCCGCAACCAAAACATGCGGACTCTCCTTCACTTCAGCCGAGGTGACGTGTTAACCCTCGCAAGGCTGCAGGCCCAGACGGCATCCCCAGCCGCGCCCTCAGAGCATGCGCAGACCAGCTGGCTGGTGTGTTTACGGACATATTCAATCAATCTCTATCCCAGTCTGCTGTTCCCACATGCTTCAAGAGGGCCACCATTGTTCCTGTTCCCAAGAAAGCTAAGGTAACTGAGCTAAACGACTACCGCCCCGTAGCATTCACTTCCGTCATCATGAAGTGCTTTGAGAGACTAGTCACGGACCATATCACCTCCACCCTACCTGACACCCTAGACCCACTCCAATTTGCTTACCGCCCAAATAGGTCCACAGACGATGCAATGTCAACCACACTGCACAATGTCAACCACACTGCCTTACCCATCTGGACAAGAGGAATACCTATGTGAGAATGCTGTTCATCGACTACAGCTCAGCATTTAACACCATAGTACCCTCCAAACTCGTCATCAAGCTCGAGACCCTGGGTCTCGACCCCGCCCTGTGCAACTGGGTACTGGACTTCCTGACGGGCCGCCCCCAGGTGGTGAGGGTAGGTAACAACATCAGCACCCCGCTGATCCTCAACACTGGGACCCCACAAGGGTGCGTTCTGAGCCCTCTCCTGTATTCCCTGTTCACCCAAGACTGCGTGGCCACACACGCCTCCAACTCAATCATCAAGTTTGCGGACGACACAACAGTGGTAGGCTTGATTACCAACAACGACGAGACGGCCTACAGGGAGGAGGTGAGGGCCCTCGGAGTGTGGTGTCAGGAAAATAACCTCACACTCAACGTCAACAAAACTAAGGAGATGATTGTGGACTTCAGGAAACAGCAGAGGGAACACCCCCCTATCCACATCGAAGGAACAGTAGTGGAGAGGGTAGTAAGTTTTAAGTTCATCGGCGAACACATCACAGACAAACTGAATTGGTCCACCAACACAGACAGCATCGTGAAGAAGGCGCAGCAGCGCCTCTTCAACCTCAGGAGGCTGAAGAAATTTGGCTTGTCACCAAAAGCACTCACAAACTTCTACAGATGCACAATCGAGAGCATCCTGTCGGGCTGTATCACTGCCTGGTACGGCAACTGCTCCGCCCACAACCAGAAAGCTCTCCAGAGGGTAGTGAGGTCTGCACAACGCATCACCGGGGGCAAACTACCTGCCCTCCAGGACACCTACACCACCCGATGTCACAGGAAGGCCATAAAGATCATCAAGGACAACAATCACCCGAGCCACTGCCTGTTCACCCCGCTATCATCCAGAAGGCGAGGTCAGTACAGGTGCATCAAAGCTGGGACCGAGAGACTGAAAAACAGCTTCTATCTCAAGGCCATCAGACTGTTAAACAGCCACCACTAACATTGAGTGGTTGCTGCCAACACACGGACTCAACTCCAGCCACTTTAATAATGGGAATTGATGGGAATTGATGTAAGATATATCACTAGCCACTTTAAACAATGCTACTTAATATAATGTTTATATACCCTACATTATTTATCTCGTATGTATACGTATATACTTTACTCTATATCATCTACTGCATCTTTATGTAATACATGTATCACTAGCCACTTTAAACTATGCCACTTTGTTTACATACTCATCTCATATGTATATACTGTACTCGATACTATCTACTGCATCTTGCCTATGCCGCTCTGTACCATCACTCATTCATATATCTTTATGTACATATTCTTTATCCCCTTACACTTGTGTCTATAAGGTAGTAGTTTTGGAATTGTTAGCTAGATTACTCGTTGGTTATTACTGCATTGTGGGAACTAGAAGCACAAGCATTTCGCTACACCGCATTAACATCTGCTAACCATGTGTATGTGACAAATACAATTTGATTTGATTTGATTGAGAACTCCTCAATGTATTCTGCGGCTCCAACTAAATGTGAGTTTTTGGCACGGCCATTTCTTGCTTTTTTCTTCACAGCATAAATGCTCACTGCTCCCACCGTTGCTAAAAACAATAGGCTCACTATTAGCCTTAAATAATTTCACCCACTAAAATATGCAGCTAGGTCAGATCAGAATCCTTCGGCTGTGCCTTCTGTGCTGCAGGAAGTGGGACTCAAAGGGAGCCCTAGAGAGAGAGGTAAAGCAAAGCCTGCTTGGACAAGTCTATCTATGGGAGCTGATGTAAGGTGAAAAAGAGCAGGTGCTATTATTTTAGGCTGTGCTAAGTGCAAAGGAAAAAATAGACTGTCGTTCCCTAAGAATCTAACCATCCAGGTTAATAAAGGAGCAAGCTCGATAATGGGAGAGACACTCTTCAAGAACATTATTTATTCATTGATAAAAACCAATGAATTTCAGCATACAGCTAAACCAGAGGTATTCAAGCAGGGATACTCTGCCCTAGAAGTACTGCAGGGTGATTTTCTTTTAAACATTTGTATTATTTCAATGTTATTATTACTATAGCTAGAAGCAAAATAATAAGCACATTTTTTAATGACATACCTAAATAGGAAAAGAGGAGAATGTTATTTCTAATGATGCCAACTTATCAATTTCTCAAGTCCTAATATTGGATAAATTATACTCATCGGAGCTAATTACACTCACTAGAGAGCTGACATGGGCTTTGAAAAAGTGCTGCTGGCAAGCTTTCTTGACTTAATTCATTTTTACCAACACATAGCTAACCTTTGTTTAACCAGCTAAACAGCTACTATTAGCAAAAATGTTTGAAATTACCTTCCTATCTAATAGGATATGTTAGAGTTTACACCACCTCGTGTGGAGAGGTCAGTAGCGTAGCGCATAGAATTAAAAAGGTATTGTTGGATATTATTCATCCAGACATGTTTTTTTTTACATGGACAAGACATTGGAGATAATATAAGACAAGTACTGCAAACAATGGAACACTATGAAAAATCTGGGAAACCAGGCCTGGCTGACTTTGAAAAGGCTTTTGATCAAGTACGACTGGAATTTATATATAAATGCCTGGAATATTTTAATTTCGGAGAATCTCTTATACAATAGGTTAAAGCTATGTATAGTAACATACTGTAGGTGTAAAATTGTAAATAATAGCTACTTCTCAGAGAGTATTAAACTGTCAAGAGGAGTAAAACATGTTGTCCACTATCGGCATATCTATTTATTATGGCCATCGAAATGTTAGCTGTTAAAAATCAGATCCAACAATATTATCAAGGGGCTAGAAATCCAGGGCTTAAAAACAACGGTGTCATTGTACGCTGATGATTCATGTTTTTCTTAAAAATCCACAATTTGGATCCCTCCACAGCCTCATAGAGGATCTACATGCTTTTTGTAACATCTCGCAATAAGGCCAGAGGAGGTGTGTGATAAGATCAATATACCACGGCTTAGGGCTGGCCATACAGTGGGGAGACCAAGTATTTGATACACTGCCGATTTTGCAGGTTTTCCTACTTACAAAGCATGTAGACGTCTGTCATTTTTATCATAGGTACACTTCAACTGTGAGAGACGGAATGTAAAACAAAAATCCAGAAAATCACATGTATGATTTTTAAGTAATTAATTTGCATTATTACACTTATTGCTATTATAAACTGGCTACCAACATAATTAGAGTAGTAAAAATACATGTTTTGTCATACCTGTGGTATACGGTCTGACAATACCTGTCTATTTGTGGAAAAAATCACCCTTATTAACTCTTTAGTCATATCCCAGTTTACCTACTTGCTTATGTACCTGCCTACACCTTTAAAAAATAAAAAGCAGAATATATTCAATTTTATTTGGAACGGCAAGCCAGACAGAATTAAACAGGCCTATTTATATAATGAATATTCATTCGGAGGGCAGAAATGATTAAAGATTAAAGCATTAGACCTCTCACTAAAGGCTTCAGTCATACAAAAGTTATACTAAAATCTGAAATTGTTTCTCTAGCAGATGAGTAAGAATGTCTCACCCCATGTTCAAGAATGGCCTTTTACCCTTTATTCAGATTACAACCTCTCACTTTCGGATATTTGAAAATGAAATCATCTCCAAAACATCGCTATTTTTAAAACAAGCCATATAAAGTTGATTGGAATTTCAGTTTAATCCACCTGAAAAGAAAGAACAAATAAATACAACAAATAGTGGTTAAACTCAAATATACAAATTTTTTTTTTTTAAATCCTTCTTTTTTTTAAAGAAAGTATACAGTGGCAAGAGAAAGTATGTGAACCCTTTGGAATGACCTGGATTTCCTCAAATTGGTCATCACATTTGACCTGAACTTCATCTAAGTCACAATACACAAACAGTGTGCTTAAACTAATAACACACAAATTATTGTATTTATCTGGGCTATATTGAATACATAATTTAAACATTCAAAGTGTAGGTTGGAAAAAGTATGTGAACCCCTTGGCTAATGACTTCTCCAAAAGCTAATTTGAGTCAGGAGTCCGCTAACTTGGAGTCCAATCAATGACACAAGTGTGCAAAGCTGTCATCAAGGCAAAAGGTGGCTACTTTGAAGGATCTCAAATATACAATTTATTTTGATTTGTTTAACCCTTTTTGGTTACTACTTGATTCCATATGTGTTAGTTTTAGTTTTGATGTCTTTACTATTATTCTACAATGTAGAACATAATGAAAATAAAGAAAAACCCTTGAATGAGTAGGTGTCCAAACTTTTCTGTCTGTGTATGGGGGATTGGAAATGCAGGCAATTACATTAATGGAAGCTACAATCTGCAATATAAAAAAAAATTAAAGTTAAAAAAAATTGGGGCTAATGTATGATGGGGGGTCCCTGGGTGGCCGGTTTGCCTGGGCATGGATCACTGGGCAAGAAAGGGGTGAAGACCCCTAACTTTTTTGACCTGTGTTAATTTTACATTATTATTGGTAGGGGCAGGGCAATACGACCACCCCCGCATCAGCATCACTGTGCACTGGCGCCCAGGCTGACTGAACTGCTGTGCGACCCCGCTGTTGACATCCTGGGGCAAATCGCAGGCCAGTAGGCTCACACAGGTGGCACCGATCATGTCCCGACCCAGGGCTGCAAAGTGCTGGAGACCATTACAGGAACCACCCTGAAAGAGAAAGCAAGCGAAAGAAAGATTAAGGGAGGGAGAAGATTAATCACTAGAGTGGATCACAGAACTGGTGGATGGAGACAAGTAGGCGGTGTGACATTGCTGGCATCTTTCGTTTCATTCCACAATGACATAGCCCACAGATTGTCAATTTCTCGAGGTTCTCAAGTGTCACTTAATTTGCAGTTAAACATTGAGTAACAAACCATTAAGTACCACTGCAATTACTACGCTAATTCCAAACAACATCTGGACCTCGACCTGTCATCAGAAAGTGAAATAATAGTGAGTGAGTGGAAATAGAGAATGAAAAAGAGGAAGAAAGAGAACTAGAGGAAATAGAGAATGAAAAAGAGGGAGAAAGAGAACTAGAGGAAATAGAGAATGAAAAAGAGGGAGAAAGAGAACTAGAGGAAATAGAGAATGAAAAAGAGGGAGAAAGAGAACTAGAGGAAATAGAGAATGAAAAAGAGGGAGAAAGAGAACTAGAGGAAATAGAGAATGAAAAAGAGGGAGAAAGAGAACTAGAGGAAATAGAGAATGAAAAAGAGGGAGAAAGAGAACTAGAGGAAATAGAGAATGAAAAAGAGGGAGAAAGAGAACGTGACAGATTCAGTCCAGTCAATCAACCAGGCAGAGATTCCACGAAAAGCTCCTGAGAGAAGCATTGTGCAGCCTAACCACTCTGCGTGCTTTAAAATCATTAGTCTGCACCCCTGCTGGCCTACTCTCTACCTCCCTGAGCCAGCAAAGCAGAGCAAGGGGTGGCCAGAGACCAGCTTTGAAACCCACAGCGGACTCCACTGTCAAAGCACATCAAGTCCACCGGGTTGAGACGGCGGCAGGCGCTTCTTTTCCACCAGAAACAAGGCTCGGGGGACAAAATAGAAAGTGTCTTAATTTCCTTGTCAGTTATTCCAGGGCAGTAAATCAGCCAGCCAATTAAGGGGACAGTAAAAAGCAGATTAGTTTGGAAGCCATTCGTCTTACTCAACTGCACCGCTGTCCACTCTTGCAGGAAAAGCTGTTTTATTATTCATATGCTTATGAGCCCAGATGGTGCAGGCAGAGAGGAATCAACCCTAAGCCTAGGAAATTGGGTGGAAAAATAACTGACATAAATCACTTCAACTGTGGTATACTATTGGGGCAGCAGGGTAGCCTAGTGGTTAGTGTGTTGGACTAGTAACCATAAGGTTGCAAGTTCAAACCCCTGAGCTGACAAGGTATAAATCTGTCGTTCTACCCCTGAACAGGCAGTTAACCCACTGTTCCTAGGCCATCATTGAAAATAAGGATTTGTTCTTAACTGACTTGCCTAGTTAAAGAAAAAATGTATACATTTACCTGTTTGTTACTGCGGAAGGTGTACGTGTGGTTAGGGATTAACTGTTTGTCAGGGTTAAGGATGTCACTGTTCATGTGCTTGACCATGACATCCAATAGGTAGGTCGCCAGCTCCACCACCACCGTTTACGGCCAATGGATCTCGTCCGCCAGCAAGGAGGGGCCAGGGCTATAGTATTTATTTAAGTCAAACAGCAGGGAAATGATTTTATATGTCTTCTAATTGCATGTAGATAAAGACCAGATGTGTGTGGAAGAGTTTCATACCTTAGAGTCTTTTGGTCAGTAGCTCAGCATATTCATTGTAGATATATACCTACGCTTGTCCACCATCTGGTTATGTCCCTTCATGCAGATGCAGAACTTGCTGTGGACCCTCTTGCCCAGCTCCTTAGTCAGGATGTGGAGAGACTCCCCAGTGGGAGACAGGTTGAACAGACTCTGATCACAGACAAACATCAATGTTAAACACAGTGTTAGAGGATCCATGTATTAGGTTCATATTTTTCTATATTTTCTTACATGACTTTTAAGCTTATTTATGGCATCACGTTTTAAGTATGTCACACTACAAAGTGACTAAATAAACCTCAACCCTGAACTGGAAATACAAAAGACCTAAGGACCTAGGACCTAAGGTCATAGATACTGCTAGGAATCTGTGTGTTTATTCTGAACTTTTTTGAAAGCCAAATTCAACTTTGGAACATTGAGATTGATGGCTTTCTGAAAGGTAAGATTTAAACCAACAAATGTGTATATGACCCAAGGTCCAATATGGTGATTATATTCAGAGTTTTATGTTCTTGTGTCATGATGTCCACATAGTCCTTTTCATCCAGCAGACAGAAGTAGGGGTACACTCGTGCTGTCTAGAACCAAAAAGGGTTCTTCGGCAGTCCCTATAAGATAACATTTTGAAGAACCCCTTTTGGTTCCAGGTAGAACCCAAAAGAGTTATATCTGGAACCAGAAAGGAATTTACCTGGAACCAAAAAGGGTTATCCAATGGGGACAGGCTCAGATCCCTTCTGGAACCCTTTTTCTAAGAGTGTAGAAGCTGAGTCTAATGGCCTTCAAGGTGCTGTTGGCCAGAATCATCATGCTCTTCCTCAGGGCCCCAACCAGGGTTGTGTCTCACACTAACCTCTGCTCCGACCAGTAGATCCCTCTGAAACAGTCACATACACCACCGGCAGAACGTTCTCACTCTAAAACTGTATGGTACACTCTTAGAAAAAGATGCAATCCAGGACCTAAAACGGGTATTTGGCTGTCCCCGTCGGAGAACCCTTTCAAGATCCCTTTTTGGTTCCAGGTAAAACTATTTTGGTTCCAGGTAGAACCCTTTTGTGTTCAATGTAGAACCCTTTTGACATAGGGTTCTACATGGAACCCAATAGAGTTCTACCTGCAACCAAAAAGGGTTTTACCTGGACCCAAAAAGGATTCTAATACAGCCAAAGAACCCTTTTTCCTAAGAGTGCACTGTGTGTTTCTGGTGTATGAAAACATGATGAACTATGTTCCATAAGCAAGATATGCCTTGTAAAGGTACAGCAGGTACAGCTATGTCTAGCAGCTTGATCATCATGGTACTTTTTGGTAGTAATTTTACAGGCATGGATTATGGTAAGTATACTTGAAATTCATGGTAAGTGGTGAAATAAGTATAGCTAGATATAATTGTAATGGTTTAGCAGATAATAAGAAAATACGATCAATCATTAGCTGGCTAAAAGAGAAGGAAAATAATATCTATAACATAGTGCATTCTGAAAATATTATTACTCCTTGACTGTTTCCATATTTTGTTACATTACAGCCTTATTTTAAAATGTGTTTTTTTTCATCTCATTATTCTACACACAATACCCCATAATGACAAAGCAAAAACAGTTTAAAAAGAAAAAAGAAAAAGACTGAAATATGACATAAGTATTCAGACCCTTTACTCAGTACTTTGTTGAAGCACCTTTGGCAGCGATTACAGCCTCAAGTCTTCTTGGTATGACACTACAAGCTTGAAATACCTGTATTTGGGGAGTTTCTCCTATGCAGATCCTCTCAAGCTCTGTCAGGTTGGATAGCTGCACAGCAATTTTCAGGTCTCTCCAGAGATGTTCGATCGGGTTCAAGTCCGGGCTCTGGCTGGGCCACTCAAGACAAGTCCCAAACCCACTCCTGTGTTGTCTAGGCTGCGTGTTTAGGGTCGTTGTCCTATTGGAAGGTCAACCTTCGCCCCAGTCTGTCCTGAGTGCTCTGGAGCAGGTTTTCATCGAGGATCTCTCTGTAGTTTGCTCTGTTAATCTTTCCCTCGATCCTGATTGGTCTCCCAGTCCCTGCTGCTGAAAAACATTCCCACAGCATGATGATGCCACCATCATGCTTCACTGTAAGGATGGTATTGGCCAGGGGATGAGCGATGCCTGGTTCCCTCCAGACGTGACGCTTGGCATTCAGGCCAAAGTGTTCAATTTTGGTTTCATCAGACCAGAGAATCTTGTTTCTCATGGTCTGAGAATCCTTTAGGTGCCTTTTGGGAAACTCCAAGTGAGCAGTTTTTTTGTAAATTTTTCAAATTTTTTTTTTACCTTTATTTTACTAGGCAAGTCAGTTAAGAACAAATTCTTATTTTCAATGAAGGCCTAGGAACAGTGGGTTAACTGCCTGTTCAAGGGCAGAACGACAGATTTTGTACCTTGTCAGCTCGGGGATTTGAACTTGCAACCTTTCGGTTACTAGCCAATGCTCTAACCACTAGGCTACACTGCCGCCCCAGCTGTCATGTGCCTATTACTGAGGAGTGGCCACTCTACCATAATGGCCTGATTGGTGGAGTGCTGAAGAGATGGTTGTCCTTCTGGAAGGTATTCCCATCTCCACAGAGGGACTCTGGACGTCTGTCAGAGTGACCATCGGGTTCTTGGTCACCTCCCTGACCAAGGCCCTTCTCCCCTGATTGTGCAGTTTGGCCAGGCGGCCAGCTCTGTGAAGAGTCTTGTTGGTTCCAAACTTCTTCCATTTAAGAATGATGGAGGCCACTGTGTCCTTTGGTACCTTCAATGCTGCAGAAATGTTTTGTTACCCTTCCCCAGATCTGTTCCTCGACACAATCCTGTCTCGGATCTCTGCGGACAATTCCTTCGACCTCATGGCTTGGTTTTTGCTCTGTCAACTGTGGGACCTTATATAGACAGGTGTGTGCCTTTCCAGATCCTGCCCAATCAATTTAATTTACTACAGGTGGACTCCAATCAAGTTGTAGAAACATCTCAAGGATGATCCATTTAAACAGGATGCACCTGAGCTCAATTTCGAGTCTCATAGCAAAGGGTCTGAATACATAAGTATGTGCTTTTTATTTGCAATACATTTGCAAAAAATGTCTAAAAACCTGGTTTTCGCTTTATCATTATGGGATATTGTCAGTTTCTCTCTAGGAGAGGTGGGTATGGAGTCAGGCGCAGGAGAGAGAGAATTGCAAGAAAGGGCGTTTCATTTACAAGTCCAAAGAACAGGAACAGGACCACAACAGCAGCCACAAAACAACAGGAACGTAGTCCCGAAAAAAAACACCTGTTCAACAGAACAAACCAAAACACAACCCAGACAAATGACAACTACACGAACAATCCCGCACAAAACCAAGAGGGTAGGGCAAGATTAAATACCCCCACTAATAACCTAAACTATACACAGGTGCACAACAAGACAGACAAAACCAATCGAAAAGAAAAGGGATCGGTGGCAGCTAGTAGACCAGCGACGACGACCTCTGAGCGTCCGGGTTAGGGAGGGCTTGGCCGGTAGGGATGTCCTTGTCTCATCGCGCACCAGTGACTCCTGTGGCGGGCCGGGCGCAAGGCTAACCAAGGTTGCAAGGTGCACGGTGTTTCCTCCGACACATTGGTGCGCGCTGTGTTAAGAAGCAGTGCGGCTTGGTTGGTTGGGTTGTGTATCGGAGGACGCATGACTTTCAACATTCGTCTCTCCCGAGCCCATACGGGAGTTGTAGATGAGACAAGATAGTAGCTACTAAAACAATTGGATACCACGAAAAAGGGGTAAAATATTTTTTTTAAACACACAAAAAACTAACCTAGTGAGATATATATGGAGAAGGCTTAATCAAGCTAGCTTTCTTGACTATTTTCTTGTGTCATTCTCGCTGGCACCAAAAGTTTTAAAAAGTATTGATAGGAGACGATGCGATCGGACCACCATCTAATTGGCCTCCACATAATTCCTACAACATTTCAATGTGGACAGGGATATTGGAAATTGAATCAAAGCCTACTGGTTGACAATTTGTTCTTATCTAAGACAAAATAATTTATCACAATTTTTCCGGCACAACATAGGTACACAGATCCCCTTATTTTATGGGACACTTTCAAATGTACCTTTACAGACCTACAATTCAATACTCAAAAAAGAAAGTAGTTTCGGTCAAAAGAGATTAGACTAATAAAGAATAGAGGATTAACAGAAAAGGTACAGTAGACATAGTACATAGTAGCCATTTTTACTATGAGGCACAGAATAAGGAAAAACACAAAGAACTGGACAAACTTATTCATGAACAATCAAGTGTAATTGATTACTAAAATGAAGTGACCTGGATGAAAATGTTACAAAAATGACCGTTGTGCGCTACTGGTGGAGAATTCAGGTGCAGGAGAGCAGAGTTGTGAACAGGCGCACACTTTATTTAGGCAGAGGCAATTAAACAGACAGACGCCACTGCGTCAAAACCTCCAGCCAAAGGTAAAAAGTGCAAGGCGCGACACAGTCACAAAAATAAGCAAATGTATAACAATTAAACCTCCTTTGTGAAATACCACGGAATACAGGGGAAAACCAGCCTGGCATGTAACACGAAACAAAAACAATTCCACACTGTCACGGCTGATGAAGGAGGAGGACCAAGGTGCAGCGTGGTGAGCGTACATTTTCTTTATTTACGATGACGCTGACAAAAACAATAAACACTACAAACAAACCGTGAAGCTAAAGGCTATGTGCCCTAAACAAAGTCAACTTCCCACAATGAAAGAAGGAAAAACGGGCTACCTAAGTATGGTTCCCAATCAGAGACAACGACAGACAGCTGTCCCTGATTGAGAACCATACCCGGCCAAAACATAGAGATAGAAACATAACATAGAAATGCCCACCCCAACCCCAACTATTCCAGATACATTTAAATGTGCCTATTTTTATAATGATATGAGTTTGTGGGGCTGAAATTATTAAATTTTAAAGCATTAAAGCTCTCACTAAAAGCTTCACTCATACATAAGTTATACTTAAACCCAAACTGGTTCTCCAGTATATTACTAACAAAGGCTCATCCTTTGTTCAGAAATGGCCTTTTTGCCTTTATACAGATTACAACCTCTCATTTTCGGTAAACGGAAAATGAAACGTTTTTCAAAGTATTGCCCTTTCTTAAACAAGCTATACAAAGCTGGTTAAAATTTCAATATCCTCCAAAAAACACTAATATAATGGTTAAACTCAAATATACTGATTGATACAAAAAACATTATTTAGGGGAGAGAGGATTAAAAAAAATTATACTTATGAATGATATTATGAATAGGAATGGTGGAGTTATGTCACACATGCAGCTATCGAAAATAAATGGGAACGTTTGCTCAATCGGGCTCCCAAATGGCGCAGCTGTCTAAGGCACTGCATCCCAGTGCAAGAGGTGTCACTACAGTCCCTGGTTTGAATCCAGGCTGTATGACATCCGGCCGTGATTGGGAGTACCATAGGGCAGTGCACAATTTGCCCAGCGTCATACGAGTTTGGCCGGGGTAGGCCGTCATTGTAAATGAGAATTTGTTCTTAAAACTGACTTGCCTAGTTAAAATAAGGTTAAATACAGGGGGAGAAGGTAGGAAACTTGTTTGTCTGCCATATATTATAGACTAAAACAGGCTGAAAAAGATTGGCATAAATAGAAAACTGACTATACATGTAGGTGGTGAGTCTGTTTACCATCTTGACCATGTGTGATGTGACAGGCTTCATGGACTTCCAGAGTGAAAGTTGATCATGCTGGCCTGCTCCATGCTCAGCTGACGGCTGAATGTCTCTCGAAGCTCCTCCAGGCTGCAGGCCAGCCTGAGGTATTTAGCATCCACCCTCTGAAACAAAAACACACAGATCAAAGGGTCTAGACGTGCCATTAACAGACTGGGGTCTCCAGGGACAGACTATTACCTTGCATACGGCATCACAGTAGAGACACACTGGAAAGAAGCATACATTAAACCTAATGAATATTATTAGAGTCAATATTAGATACATTCTAGCTTTGATACATTTTGGGATGCGTGTGTGCAAATTCGAGCATGTGTGTCCAGGCCGTGTGTGTACAGTCCTGGTCAAAGACAGCAGGTGTTTGTGTGTGTGTTCTGAATAATATGAGTGGTGATGGGGAGGGATCTGTGAGGTCAGGGTGCTGAGCTGATCGAGGGAGAAGCAGACAGATCTTCGTCTGCTGTAAACACACAGAGCATTACCCAGCATTAATCACTCGATGCTCAGCTCCACCTGACTGTAAAGCAAACAAAAAGCTCATTATGCTCGACATAATAAGGTGTAGTTGCATCCTGTGTGCTCCATCAAATTGTATTACTGTGGGCTGGTACCTTGACCGATTGGCATTTCATTTCTGAAAATCGAATGATATGTCTTTACATAGGAGTATGGATATTCATGTTTACATATATAATTGGATGGCAACACATTGAAGGTCAGTGTAGCACTCTCAGTGTTTGTTTGGAGTGAAGGCACTAAATGGATTAAGGCTGGCCCACGCCACCATTGTCTGCAGTCACCTAACTAAGAGAGAAATAAGGAGGACACGAGGGCACAAACTGAACTCACACAGTCTCAATTATCAGCCAGTAGATATGCAAATTAACTTCCCTCCCGTGGCTAATTAAAAAAGAAATACGCTTATATCTTTACGTGCTGCTGCTTTAAGCTTTACCCGCACCTAAGGTCTGACTGGCACCCAATTAAAAAACTTATAGAAAGTGCCGGCGCATATACACTGAGTGTACAAAACATTAAGAACACCTGCTCTTTCCATGACATAGACTGACTAAGGGAACTTAGATGAAAGCTATGATCCCTTATTGATGTCACTTGTTAAATCCACTTCAATCAGTGTAGATGAAGGGCAGGAGACAGGTTAAAAAAGGATATTGAGCCTTGAGACAATTGAGACAGATTGTGTATGTGTGCCATTCAGAGGGTGAATGGGCAAGACAAAATATTTAAGTGCCTTTGAATGGGGTATGGTAGTAGGTTCCAGGTGCACCGGTTTGAGTCAAGAACTGCAATGCTGCTGGGTTTTTCATGCTCAACAGTTACCCGTGTGTATCAAGAATGATCCACCATGCAAAGGACAGTCAGTCAACTTGATTGGAGTCAACATTGAGGCTGTTCTGAGGGAAAAAGGGCAGGGGTGCAACTCAATATTAAGTGTTTTGTACACTCAGTGTATACTTCTCATTATATAATTACACAGCTGGCTAAGTGGTCACACAGGAAGGGTACTGATTAGGCCTACATACTGAGAGGGACTGTGTGCCGTCACTTATTACTGAAAGAGGGCAGCCGTGGCTTGTGCAAGGACATGTTGGTATTATCAGTAAACACATCACAGAGGGTTTGATGAACAGTGTGACACTTTATTAACCCAGGAGACACAGGAATAGACACAGTAAATCTGTCCTCAAAGGAGAGGAGACTGCGTGGACGCTATTGGACAGCAGCCAAAACAAACCTAAAGGTTACGCACTACAGCATGGCAGTGCAGGCACAATACTACCTCTGTGGAATAGATAGGGCTCTTAGCAAGCTTTGCTGCTGAGGAACTACAGTGGAGTAATTACAATATACTGATTTATTTGGAATCTGTGTGTAGGTCTCAGACATTCTCTTTCAGAGAGTCTATGACAGTTCATGCTGGTGCATGAGAAGGGACTACATAATAAGCATTTGTTCATGTGTATTGTTGTTTGCGTGTGGAGAAGTGTGTCAGATGCTTGTTGCTGCCCAGGGTGCTGTGAGATTGTCCAGAGAGGGAACAGTGCCATGCGATGGCCGGCTATCAGCATTGGCCAGAATGGGACAACTACCACGCCTCTCGCCCTTTCCTTCTGTTCTTCTCCTCTCCATCTCTGTCTTCTAGGGCCCCTGGCAAAGGCAGAACGGTCAGCTAAACAGTGGCCCAGGGCAGGACAGGGCACCAAAATGAATGACCACTCTAAGAGTGGTATACTCATAAGAATATAAATGAAATATCACTCTGACAGGAGAACACAGTACATACTGTACATGGAAGTCCCATCTAATCAAATCAAAAGTAAAGCAAGAAAGAAAAAATAACACAATCTCCAAATACTAGATCAAACTGCATTTCTTACAACTTCATCAAATTTACAAATAGTACATTCACAAACAATATTCTAATGAGCTTGTGCTGACAGTCAGTAATGGAGACTTCTCATGAGACAGTGTTATGAAACCCTGGCACTGCATTAAACAGTTATGAAAGCAGATTGTAAATGTTGCTTCTACACCTGCATTGCTTGCTGTTTGGGGTTTTAGGCTGGGTTTCTGTACAGCACTTTGAGATATCAGCTGATGTACGAAGGGTTATATAAATACATTTGATTTTATTTGATTTTCAGATCTAGGGTATGTCTGCAATGGCACCCTAGCCTATTCTATACAGTGGGGCAAAAAAGTATTTAGTCAGCCACCAATTGTGCAAGTTCTCCCACTTAAAACGATGAGAGGCCTGTAATTTTCATCAGAGGTACACTTCAACTATGACAGACAAAATAAGAAAAAAAAATCCAGAAAATCACATTGTAGGATTTTTTATTTATTTATTTGCAAATATGATGGAAAATAAGTATTTGGTCAATAACAAAAGTTTCTCAATACTTTGTTATATACCCTTTGTTGGCAAATGTTTTCTGTAAGTCTTCACAAGGTTTTCACACACTGTTGCTGGTATTTTGGCCCATTCCTCCATGCAGATCTCCTATAGAGCACTGATGTTTTGGGGCTGTTGCTGGGCAACACGGACTTTCAACTCCCTCCAAAGATTTTCTATGGGGTTGAGATCTGGAGACTGGCTAGGCCACTCCAGGACCTTGAAATGCTTCTTACAAAGCCCCTCCTTCGTTGCCTGGGTCGTTGCCTGTGTTTGGGATCATTGTCATGCTGAAAGACCCAGCCACATTTGATCTTCAATGCCCTTGCTGATGGAAGGAGGTTTTCACTCAAAATCTCACGATACATGGCCCCACTCATTCTTTCCTTTACACGGATCAGTCGTCCTGGTCCCTTTGCAGAAAAACAGCCCCAAAGCATGATGTTTCCACCCCCATGCTTCACAGTAGGTATGGTGTTCTTTGGATGCAACTCAGCATTCTTTGTCCTCCAAACACGACGAGTTGAGTTTTTACCAAAAAGTTATATTTTGGTTTCATCTGACCATATGACATTCTCCCAATCTTCTTCTGGATCATCCAAATGCTCTCTAGAAAACTTCAGACGGGCCTGGACATGTACTGGCTTAAGCAGGGGGACACGTCTGGCACTGCAGGATTTGAGTCCCTGGCGGCGTAGTGTGTTACTGATGGTAGGCTTTGTTACTTTGGTCATTCACTAGGTCCCCCCGTGTGGTTCTGGGATTTTTGCTCACCGTTCTTGTGATCATTTTGACCCCACGGTGTGAGATCTTGCGTGGAGCCCCAGATCGAGGGAGATTATCAGTGGTCTTGTATGTCTTCCATTTCCTAATAATTGCTCCCACAGTTGATTTCTTCAAACTAAGCTGCTTACCTATTGCAGATTCAGTCTTCCCAGCCTGGTGCAGGTCTACAATTTTGTTTCTGGTGTCCTTTGACAGCTCTTTGGTCTTGGCCATAGTGGAGTTTGGAGTGTGACTGTTTGAGGTTGTGGACATGTGTCTTTTATAGTGATAACAAGTTCAAACAGGTGCCATTAATACAGGTAATGAGTGGAGGACAGAGGAGCCTCTTAAAGAAGAAATTACAGGTCTGTGAGAGCCAGAAATCTTGCTTGTTTGTAGGTGACCAAATACTTGTTTTCCACCATAATTTGCAAATAAATTCATAAAAAATCCTACAATGTGAATTTCTGGATTTTTTTCCTCATTTTGTCTGTCATAGTTGAAGTGTACCTATGATGAAAATGACATGCCTCTCATCTTTTTAAGTGGGAGAACTTGCACAATTGGTGGCTGACTAAATACTGCCCCACTGTATATGGTGCACTACTTATAGGTTGCCATTTGGTACATAGAGCATATCTCATTTGGCCCGTTTTGCATGTAGCACAGTATTCTATTGAGCTTTCCAGGATGCTCTCCTGGGAAAGGGTATACCTTGCATTCAACCGAAATATGCCTTCCACATTTAACCCAACTCCTCTGAATCAGAGAGGTGTGGGGCTACCTTAAGCAATATCATCAGCAGTTGTTGTTGGCGGTTAACTGCCTTGCTCAAGGGCAGAATGGCTCATGGATTCGAACCAGCTACAATTTGGGTTACTGGCCCAACGCTCTTAACCACTAGGCTACCTTTTGCTCCTGGTACACCCACACAGCACAGCTGGTTACACAGTGAGAGAGCCAGACATATCATCAGTGACATGGCACGCTGCAATATGTCAGGCTGACAAAAAAGAGAATGAACGTGGTGCAAGCACTGCTAAAAATACAACCCTGTGAGGCAAAAAGGCTGTAAATGAATCATGTGAGGAAGCAGAGCAGAGCAACACCTCCGGTTATAGAGCAGCGTTTTGCCATCACGTCTAAAAATGGATACCAGGATACCGGTCTGAAAGGAGGAGTGACAATATCATTCATAGTCATACTGCTAGTGCTGGTGCCTTCTGGCTGGCACATTCCTCCTTCACAACGCTGCTTCTTACTTTATCACATTAACAACTCTACACAGTCAGCCCAACTAAGCATTTATTTAACACCCAGTTCATCATTAGTCCTAGAATCCAGCTTTGTCAGTTGTTGTTTTTCTAGGACAACGTCATCATTAATACATTTATCAAGTTTTCGCTGTTCCCAAATGTTGTTTTTCTTTGCTCCACCAGCAGACTGTAGGACTCTGTATGTTAACAACAAAAAACACCATGATTGAGCTTGTTATGGGTTAGGGTTAGTGGTGTACTTAAGTAAAAATACTTTAAAGTACTTATGTAGTTTTGTGGGGTTTCTGTACATTACTATTTATATTTTTGACAATTTTTACTTCACTACATTCCTAAAGAAAATCAAAGGTATTTTCCCTGACACCAAAGAGTACTCGTTACATTTTGAATGCTAAGCAGGACAGGAAAATTGTCAAATTCATGCACTTATCAAGAGAACACATGGTTATCCCTACAACCGCTGATCTGTTGGACTTACTAAACACACATGCTTCATTTGTAAATTATGTTGTGTTGGAGTGTGCCCCTGGCTATGCGAACATTTTAAAAACAAGACAATTGTGCCTTCTGCTTTACTCAATATAAGGAATTATAATTTGTTTTAAACTTTTGATACTTAAGTGTATTTTAGAAATTACATTTACTTTTGATACTTAAGTATATTTAGAACAAAATACTTAGACTTTTGCTCAAGTAATATTTTACTGGGTGACTCACTTTTACTTGAGTAACTTTCTATGGAATCTACTTTTACTCAAGTATGACAATTGGGGACTTTTTCCACCATGGTCTATAGGACACAGTCCAACCAATGCATTCAGAGAGACATCCAGGCCTGGCCTGAGAAGAAGCATGTTATGTGTCAGACAGCATGGCAGGGCCAAAGATACACATTTCTGTATCCAACAATGGAAGAAGAGTTCTACTCTATTGTGTTTTATTTTTGTCCATTCTAGTTACTATAGATTTGAGAATGATTCTATTTTACTCAACTCATGGGTTGAGGTTTCTACTCTACTCTACTCTACTCATTGATTGAGGTGTCTACTCTAATCTACTCTTTGAATGAGGTGTCTACTCTACTCATGTATTGAGGTGTTACTCTACTCTACTCATGGGTTGAGGTGTCTACTCTACTCATGGGTTGAGATATGTACTCTACTCACTAATTGAAATGGTTACTCTACTCTACTCATTGACTGAGGTGTTTACTCATGGATTGAGATGTCTACTTTACTCTACTCAACTGTTGAGGTGAGGTGTCTACTCAACTCATTGGTTGAGGTGTTTACTCTACTCATGGGTTGAGGTGTCTACTCTACTCATTGGTTGAGGTGTCTACTCTACTCATGGGTTGAGGTGTCTACTCTACTCATGGGTTGAGGTGTCTACTCATTGGTTGAGGTGTCTACTTTACTCTACTCATGGGTTGAGGTGTCTACTCAACTCATTGGTTGAGGTGTTTACTCTACTCATGGGTTGAGGTGTCTACTCTACTCATGGGTTGAGGTGTCTACTCATTGGTTGAGGTGTCTACTTTACTCATGGGTTGAGGTGTCTACTCTACTCATGGGTTGAGGTGTCTACTTTACTCATTGGTTGAGGTGTCTACTCATTGGTAGCGGTGTCTACTCTACACATTGGTTGAGGTGTCTACTCTACCCGTGGGTTGAGGTGTCAACGCTACTCATGGGTTGAGGTGTCTACTCTGCTCTACTCTTCTCATGGGTTGAGGTCTCTACTCTACTCATGGGTTGAGGTGTCTACTCTACTCATGGTTTGAGATGTCTACTCAACTCATCGGTTGAGGTGTCAACGCTACTCATGGGTTGAGGTCTCCACTCTACTCTACTCATTGGTTGAGGTCTCCACTCTACTCTACTCATGGGTTGAGGTATCCACTCTACTCTACTCATGGGTTGAGGTCTCCACTCTACTCTACTCATGGGTTGAGGTAACTACTCTTTTCATTGGTTGAGGTGTCTGCTCAACTCATGGGTTGAGGTGTCTACTCTACTCATGGATTGAGGTGTCTACTCTACCCATGGGTTGAGGTGTTAACACTACTCATGGCTTGAGGTGTCTACTCTGCTCTACTCTACTCATGGGTTGAGGTAACTGCTCTTTTCATTGGTTGAGGTGTTTACTCAACTAATGGGTTGAGGTGTCTGCTCTACTCATGGGTTTAGGTGTCTACTCTACTCTACTCATTGGTTGAGGTCTCCACTCTACTCTACTCATGGGTTGAGGTATCCACTCTACTCTACTCATGGGTTGAGGTCTCCACTCTACTCTACTCATGGGTTGAGGTAACTACTCTTTTCATTGGTTGAGCTGTCTACTCAACTCATGGGTTGAGGTGTCTGCTCAACTCATGGGTTGAGGTGTCTACTCTACTCATGGATTGAGGTGTCTACTCTACCCATGGGTTGAGGTGTTAACACTACTCATGGGTTGAGGTGTCTACTCTGCTCTACTCTACTCATGGGTTGAGGTAACTGCTCTTTTCATTGGTTGAGGTGTTTACTCAACTAATGGGTTGAGGTGTCTGCTCTACTCATGGGTTTAGGTGTCTACTCTACTCATGGGTTTAGGTGTCTACTTTACTCATGGGATGAGGTGTCTACTCTACTCATTGGTTGAGGAGTCTACTCTACTCATGGGTGTAGGTGTCAATTCTACCCATGGGTTGAGGTGTCAATGCTACTTATTGGTTGAGGTATCTACTCCTTTCATTGGTTGAAGTGTCTACCCAACTCATGGTTTGAGGTGTCTACTCTACTCATGGGTTGAGGTATCTACTCTACCTATGGGTTGAGGTGTCAATGCTTCTCATTGGTTGAGGTATCTACTCTACTCTACTCATTGGTTGAGGACTCTACTCAAGGGTTGAGGTGTCTACTCTGCTCTACTCTACTCATGGGTTGAGGTCTCTACACTACTTATGGGTTGCGGTATCTATTCTTTTCATTGGTTGAGGTGTTTACTCAACTCATTGGTTGAGGTGTCTACTCTGCTCTACTCTACTCATGGGTTGAGGTAACTGCTCTTTTCATTGGTTGAGGTGTTTACTCAACTAATGGGTTGAGGTGTCTGCTCTACTCATGGGTTTAGGTGTCTACTCTACTCTACTCATTGGTTGAGGTCTCCACTCTACTCTACTCATGGGTTGAGGTATCCACTCTACTCTACTCATGGGTTGAGGTCTCCACTCTACTCTACTCATGGGTTGAGGTAACTACTCTTTTCATTGGTTGAGCTGTCTACTCAACTCATGGGTTGAGGTGTCTGCTCAACTCATGGGTTGAGGTGTCTACTCTACTCATGGATTGAGGTGTCTACTCTACCCATGGGTTGAGGTGTTAACACTACTCATGGGTTGAGGTGTCTACTCTGCTCTACTCTACTCATGGGTTGAGGTAACTGCTCTTTTCATTGGTTGAGGTGTTTACTCAACTAATGGGTTGAGGTGTCTGCTCTACTCATGGGTTTAGGTGTCTACTCTACTCATGGGTTTAGGTGTCTACTTTACTCATGGGATGAGGTGTCTACTCTACTCATTGGTTGAGGAGTCTACTCTACTCATGGGTGTAGGTGTCAATTCTACCCATGGGTTGAGGTGTCAATGCTACTTATTGGTTGAGGTATCTACTCCTTTCATTGGTTGAAGTGTCTACCCAACTCATGGTTTGAGGTGTCTACTCTACTCATGGGTTGAGGTATCTACTCTACCTATGGGTTGAGGTGTCAATGCTTCTCATTGGTTGAGGTATCTACTCTACTCTACTCATTGGTTGAGGACTCTACTCAAGGGTTGAGGTGTCTACTCTGCTCTACTCTACTCATGGGTTGAGGTCTCTACACTACTTATGGGTTGCGGTATCTATTCTTTTCATTGGTTGAGGTGTTTACTCAACTCATTGGTTGAGGTGTCCACTCTGCTGTACTTTACTCGTGGGTTGAGTTATCTACTCTACTCTACCCATGGGTTGATGTGTCTAATCTACTAAGTGGTTGAAGTATCTACTCTACTGATGGGTTGATGTGTCCGCTCTACTCTACCCAGTGGTTGAGGTGTCTACTCTACTGGCACACACCCATACAGTCTCCATAGACAAACATTGGCAGCAGAATGTCCTTACCGAAGAGCTCAGTGAGTATCAACATGGCCCCGTCATAGGATGCCATCTTTCCAACAAGTCAGTGTGTCAAATTTCTGCCCTGCTAGAGGTGCCCCGGTCAACTGTAAGTGCTCTTATTGTGAAGTGGAAACATCTAGGAACAACAATGGCTCAGCCGTAAAGTTGTAGGACACACCTGCTCACAGAACGGCACTGCTGAGTGTTAAAAAAAAAACATTTCGAAAACATAATGTTAACTTTCACTGCTATGCGGATGACACACAGCTGTACATTTCAATGAAACATGGTGAAGCCCCAAAATTGCCCTTGCTAGAAGCATGTGTTTCAGACATAAGGAAGTGGATGGCTGCAAACTTTCTACTTTTAAACTCGGACAAAACAGAGATGCTTGTTCTAGGTCCCAAGAAACAAAGAGATCTTCTGTTGAATCTGACAATTAATCTTAATGGTTGTACAGTCGTCTCAAATAAAACTGTGAAGGACCTCGGCATTACTCTGGACCCTGATCTCTCTTTTGAAGAACATATCAAGACCATTTCAAGGACAGCTTTTTTCCATCTACGTAACATTGCAAAAATCTGAAACATTCTGTCCAAAAATGATGCAGAAAAATTAATCCATGCTTTTGTCACTTCTAGGTTAGACTACTGCAATGCTCTACTTTCCGGCTAGAGGCAGGGCTTTCTCCTATAGAGCTCCATTTTTATGGAACGGTCTGCCTACCCATGTCAGAGACGCAAACTCGGTCTCAACCTTTAAGTCTTTACTGAAGACTCATCTCTTCAGTGGGTCATATAATTGAGTGTAGTCTGGCCCAGGAGTGGGAAGGTGAACGGAAAGGCTCTGGAGCAACGAACCGCCCTTGCTGTCTCTGCCTGGCCGGTTCCCCTCTTTCCACTGGGATTCTCTGCCTCTAACCCTATTACAGGGGCTGGGTCACTGGCTTACTGGGGCTCTCTCATGCCGTCCCTGGAAGGGGTGCGTCACCTGAGTGGGTTGATTCACTGATGTGGTCATCCTGTCTGGGTTGGCGCCCCCCCCCCCTTGGGTTGTGCCATGGCGGAGATCTTTGTGGGCTATACTCGGCCCTGTCTCAGGATGGTAAGTTGGTGGTTGAAGATATCCCTCTAGTGGTGTGGGGGCTGTGCTTTGGCAAAGTGGGTGGGGTTATATCCTTCCTGTTTGGCCCTGTCCGGGGGTGTCCTCGGATGGGTCCACAGTGTCTCCTGACCCCTCCTGTCTCAGCCTCCAGTATTTATGCTGCAGTAGTTTATGTGTCGGGGGGCTAGGGTCAGTTTGTTATATCTGGAGTACTTCTCCTGTCCTATTTGGTGTCCTGTGTGAATCTAAGTGTGCGTTCTCTAATTCTCTCCTTCTCTCTCTCGGAGGACCTGAGCCCTAGGACCATGCCCCAGGATTACCTGACATGATGACTCCTTGCTGTCCCCAGTCCACCTGGCCGTGCTGCTGCTCCAGTTTCAACTGTTCTGCCTTCTTATTATTCGAACATGCTGATCATTTATGAACATTTGAACATCTTGGCCATGTTCTGTTATAATCTCCACCCGGCACAGCCAGAAGAGGACTGGCCACCCCACATATGCTCTCTCTAATTCTCTCTTTTTTTCTCTCTCTCGGAGGACCTGAGCCCTAGGACCATGCCCCAGGACTACCTGACATGATGACTCCTTGCTGTCCCCAGTCCATCTGACCGTGCTGCTGCTCCAGTTTCAACTGTTCTGCCTTATTATTATACGACCATGCTGGTCATTTATGAACATTTGAACATCTTGGCCATGTTCTGTTATAATCTCCACCCGGCAATGCCAGAAGAGGACTGGCCACCCCACATAGCCTGGTTCCTCTCTAGGTTTCTTCCTAGGTTTTGGCCTTTCTAGGGAGTTTTTCCTAGCCACCGTGCTTCTACACCTGCATTGCTTGCTGTTTGGGGTTTTAGGCTGGGTTTCTGTACAGCACTTTGAGATATCAGCTGATGTACGAAGGGCTATATTAATACATTTGATTTGATTAAAGCGCGTAGCGTGTAAAAATCATCTGTCCTCGGGTGCAACACTCACTACCGAGTTCCAAACTGCCTCTGGAAGCAACGTCAGCACAATAACTGTTCGTCGGGAGCTTCATGAAATGGGTTTCCATGGCCGAGCAGCTGCACACAGGCCTAAGATTACCATGCACAATGCCAAGCGTTGGCTGGAGTGGTGTAAAGCTTGCCGCCATTGGCCTCTGGAGCAGTGGAAACACCTTCTCTGAAGTGATGAATCACGCTTCACCATCTGGCAGGCCGACGGACGAATCTGGGTTTGGCGGATGCCAGGAGAACGCTATCTGCCCCAATACATTGTGCCGACTGTTAAGTTTGGTGTAGGAGGAATAATGGTCTGGGGCTGTTTTTCATGGTTCGGGCTAGGCCCCTTAGTTCCAGTGAAGGGGAATCTTAACGCTACAGCATACAACAACATTCTGCTGTGTGCTCTTTAATGGCTGTGTGCCAGTAGAGTAGACACCTCAAATACTGAGTAGAGTAGAGCGGACGCCTCAACCCATCAGTAGAGAAGATACTTCAACCACTTAGATTCTGTGGCAACAGTTTGGGGAAGGCTCTTTCCTGTTTCAGCATGACAATTCCCCTGTGCACAAAGTGAGGTCCATACAGAAATGGTTTGTTGAGATCAGCGTGGAAGAAATTTACTGGCCTGCACAGAGCCCTGATCTCAACCGCATCGAACACCTTTGGGATAAATTGGAATGCCGACTGCTAGCCAGGCCTAATTGCCCAACATCACTACCCGACCTCACTAATGCTCTTGTGGCTAAATGGAAGCAAGTCCCTTTAGCAATGTTCCAACAGCTAGTGGAAAGCCTTCCCAGAAGGGTGGAGGCTGTCTGTTATTGCCCATGATTTTGGAATGAGATGTTCGATGAGCAGGTGTCCACATACTTTTGGTCAAGTAGTGTATCTACTCTACTCTGCTCAGGTTGACGTGTCCTAACTCTGTAATATTTGACCAGTGGTGAGGAGCAGGTAAGCAGGACAGTGTTGGTGCTGGAGCACCATGTCCTACTCATCCTGCCTGAACACACAGAGACTGAACAGCTCTTCCACAGGCAGGCCGTGCTCCTCCATCTGATACAGGACCCTAAGGAAAGAACAGGAAACACAAGGTCAGTGACAAGATAGAAAATATCTTAGTATTCCCTAAAAAGTAGAATTTTGCCAGATTTCTTTCAAATATCCATTGATTACAATGGATTAATTACAAGTGTTGATAACAATTTGTAGGTAATATTATCTTATTTGCTTGAAGTAAAAACTTTGGAATTCATTTACATCAGTTTAAAAACATAGAAGTCAACCGTGAATAGGGTCAAGTGTCTGATATAGTTAATTGCGGCCCCATGTTGACTTAATTAAATTAAAAGCAACTCCGATTTCATTATGCATGCCGTTATTATGCCAATGCCAGCAGCCAATGCCAACAAACATAATATTTGCATTGATACTGTGCTTTCAGACTTATTGGAAAAATCAGGCAGTCCACAGACAGATGGTCACGGAGCACGTTGATGTTATGTTTATTCAAATTATATCATCAAGAGACTCCACACCTGACATTACTAGACTGCTCAATTCAGGAGACAGCAATGCGCACACAGCCAGAGGAATACAGATGGTAGTGTATGGAGCAACAACTGAAGCTAAAAAAGACAACTGCAAGGCACCCGACCGCAAGGTTCTACAAATGGTGGTGGGTACGACCCAGTAAATCACTGGGGCAAAGCTCCTTGCCATCCAGGAACTCTGTACCAAGCAGTGTTAAGAGGAAGGCAGATTTTTTTGTCAAAGACTCCAGCCAGCCAAGCCATAGATGGTTCTCTCTGCTGCCGCATGGCAAGCGGTACCAGTGAACCAAGTCTGGAACCAACAAGACACTGAACAGCTTATAACCCAAGCCACCCTCTGCTGCTACTATCTATTATCTATCCTGTTGCCTAATCAATTTAACCCTACCTATATGTACATAGCTACCTCAATTACCTCGTACCCCTGCACAACAACTTGGTATTGGTACTCCCTGCATATAG
This sequence comes from Oncorhynchus kisutch, assembly GCF_002021735.2. NCBI lineage: Eukaryota > Metazoa > Chordata > Actinopteri > Salmoniformes > Salmonidae > Oncorhynchus > Oncorhynchus kisutch. The sequence goes on from NC_034177.2 coordinate 21,381,080, forward strand.
CCATGCTATTTTTACTCATAATTGTTGTTAGTTTTTCACTGTGTATTTATTCCTCGTGTCACTTTTTTATCTTTAACTCTGCATTGTTGGAAAAGGACCCGTAAGCATTTCACTGCTAGTCTACACCTGTTGTTTACGAAGCATGTGACAAATGCAATTTGATTTGGTTTGGAAGGGAGGAAACTAAGACCTGGATATTTTAAAGCAGACCCTTGGATAACCGATGGAGCCTTAGTGAACCAAACAAGAGACAAAGCTGAAGTGTACGACAAACCTTAGTCAAACTATATGTCTGCTCTTAAACTGCTCCTATATGTGACTTTTCAGAGCACTGTATGAATGCTTCAGGGAGGTAGTGCAGGCTGTGGAATGTGATGTGTAACACTTCATCGTAACCCAGAGATCTAGAGCCCTGGTGGGATTATGTGTTAGCACTCCCCTCTAGTGGAGTAAAACAGAATACTGTACCAAAGACAAAGGGATGGGAAGGGGTAAGATTTGTCATCAGTCACACCTTTCTGAATGACAGTGATTAAATACCTTCTGCTGAAAATCCTGCTTAAACACCAGGCAGTCCCTCATCAATTAGCAGCTGCCCACACTGCCACCACTCCAATTCTTTAGGCATTCACAGACCCAAACGGAATCCTCCTTTTTTACATCACCCTGATTTCTTTGCATATGTTGGGAATCGACGGGAACAACACATTGGATAGGATTTAAAGTCTTCTCCCTGTACTGTCATTTTCTCAGAGCAATGTGAGTGTCACTTGAACAAAGAGGGGATTAGGCCTGGGAAAGGGGAGGAAGAATAGAGTGTGAGAAAAATATGTACTGGCTGAAGAGTGAGCAAGAGAGCAACACCGCAGAACAACAATGTCATTGGTATCACCTTACACAGTGATCAATGCTCTGCAACCTGTCAGTGGCCACACTGCATAAGGTGACATCCTCAGGGGACAATATAGAGTAGGGAGGGAGAGCTGGAGACAAGAGAGTCAGCCTGATAGTCTGAACGACCACTCACCACAACCGCAGATTGACAAAGGGTCAACAGATTCTCTGCCGTGACTCTGTGTTCAAGCAAGTTGCAGTTCTGTCGTTCAACAAAAGTAAACACTAAATCTGTGTGTTATTATGAATACGCATACCTTAATACCGGATGGTTTTTGCAGAACCCCCCCCCCCCCCCCCCCCTCATTTTGAATCAATTAGCCTGACGTTCTAGTCAGCGTAACATTCTATTCAGCATATTGACATTGACAAATTGAGTTTCACCAAGCTTCCAAACAATCTGTAAAATGTACTTGTCCAATGAGCACAATCAAATTACTAACAGCAGGTTGTTAAGAAACAAAAAACATGCAGTATCAATCACAATCCATTTGGGCTGACTGAAATACATTTGGCACGGTCTCTGTATAGTCAGTCAGCAGACTGGCCTGGCCTACATGAGAGACATTCATTATGATAGATTTAGTCCTAGGGGAGCTAGAGGTGAACAGTGTCGCGATGCTTAATGTGTGGATCCATGCTAAATGTCATGCAATTAATCTATGTCTGGAGGCAGCACGCAGTCTCTGGCTTAAATTAAATTAATATCACTCAATGGTGATTTCTCAACCAGGATGCCCTACTTATTGATCACCATCCATTCTGCTGTGTGAATGTGTCCTTGAGGAGAAAATGCTGGAATGAGTCAGTAACTGTGTCCTTTATTGACACTAGTCAGTTTTCTATCCTGATACACATCAACTAGCTTCTCTATAGCTACTCTGCTACAGTGTTCACAACTTCCTAAGCTCCAGTTCGGTTGGCCAAGAGTCGACAATTAAAAACACAACATAGAAAGATATGTCAGGAGGATAAATTGACCATTTACAAAACAATGTGCAGATAACCAGTCCACTTGAAAACAGTTTCCTCCACTTGGTTTCTGTGGTGACCACAATAGGTCCATAGACAGTGATGGAGGAAAGCAAGAAATGATGGGTCAGGTAGGAGGAACTATAACACTTGTCCTGCCACCTCACTTCCAGGAAAGACGCTTCACTGGCACTCATAACACCTCTCCACAGCCCTCAACAATAGCCCACAATGCCCCACTCCACAACATCTATTGCTCTGAAAGTGGGCAAGGGCAAGCCATAGTATAAAATAAGGGGGGGGGGGATATTACTTATAAAGTTACTTGGAAAATAAACGGTCTTCTTTCAGAATCAGAGTATCATCAAATAGGCCTATCTACCAAAAGTGAAAACATCTGAGGAGATCTGTTTGCAGTTTGGTCAAGGGTATGTAGTTGTTTACATGGGCTACATGCTTCAAGGCATCATAGTATAAATAAATGCAGGCTTTTGTGAATTCCAGCAGCTTGTCTAGACCTACTCTAACACCGAATCCCAGAAGTGGCTGGAATAAATATACAGAGAAACAAGAACAGCAAAGCTACTAGGAGCCTGACATCTAGTGGCAAACTCAGGCTACACATGTAAAACTCATATACTGTTACCTAGCGTTACAGTATGATTTCCAAGCTGTAAATGACTATGTCTGTGGGTTAGCCTACCTGTTGATTAGCTATAGAGAACTATTAGAGGTCCAGCCCATACACTCTAGAGCAGCCCATTCGGAGCCAAAGTTAGGCCTCAGACCTGCCTCTTCTACTAGATTCACCCAATCTGGTTCAAAGAGCCCTACAATTCAACAAGAAGAGAGAAACTCAGGACAATTCTCTATCTTATTCTCTATTAGGAGGCCGCAGCGAGCATGCCCATCAGTTGTTGAAACGCTCGTACTTTCACCAACACGTTCAACTGGAATTGTTGCAGAAGATGAAGAACGCTGTCCATGCGCCGAGGGGTTATATACACCCTCATGGTGCAGGAGTTTCAGAGTCATGCCAATAAAGGTGACCTTTTGGCATGATGTAAAGTTGCTCTTTTCGTTTGTCAAGGTAAGAAAGTGACGTGGGTCAGTGTCAGTGCTGTGCTCTCGGCCACACTCTCGCGAGAGGGGGCCCAGATGAACCAGTCATTGAGGTAAGGAAGGATATTGATCCCCTGCAGGTGGAGGATGCTCAGGGCTGCACTCACGCATCTTGTGAAGACACGAGGAGCCAGGGAGAGGCCGAAGGGTAATACCACCAACTGGTATGCCTGGCCTTGGAAGGGGAACTGTAGAAAAAAACGCCTGTGTTCCGGTAAGACAGGAACGTGAAGGACAATAACCACCCAAGTCACTACCTGTTCACCCCGCTACCATAGAGAAGGTGAGGTCCGTACAGGTGCATCAGAGCTGGGAAAGAGAGATAGAAGCTGTTTTTCAATCTCAAGGCCATCAGATTGTTAAACAGCCACCACTAGCACAGAGAGGCAGCTGCCTACCTACAGCCTTGATATCACTGGCCACTAAATGGAACACTAGTCACTTTAATCGTGCCACTTTAAGAATATTTACATATCTCGCATTACTCATCTCATATGTACAGTATATACTGTATACTATATCCTTCACTATCTATTCTTTACTATCTATTGCATCTTAGCAGCTGCTTAGTGACTGCTATTTTATACTTACATGTTCTCATCCCATTCTTTTACTAGATTGTCTGTATTTGGTTTTGTTGTGGAATTTGTTAGATATTAGGTTTTGTTGTGCAATTATTAGATATTACTTGTTAGATACTGCTGCACTGTCAGATCTAGAAGCATAATCATTTCACTACACTCTCAATAACATCTGCTAACCATGTGTATGTGACCAATAGCATTGTATTTTATTTTATTTTATTTTATTTGAAAGTAAGCGTTCTTTAAGTCTACCATTCCCCTGTGGCTATGATCTGGAGAACATTGAGCATCCGCAACATGTAAAAGGGGAGAACTTTTAGGAAAACATTTAACCGTTTTAAATCCAGAACTGGACTGAAGCCTCTGTCTGTCACGCCCTGACCATTGTAAGCTGTTTTTTCTCTGTGTTGGTTGGGGCATCTAGGGTTTTTGTATGTCTATGTTGGCTTGATATGGTTCCCAATCAGAGACAGATGTTTATCGTTGTCTCTGATTGGGGATCATATTTAGGTAGCCATTTCCCTTTTGTGTTTGTGGGATTCAGTTTCCTATCAACACTAGTTTGTATAGTGGCACGTTTCGGTTGTGCTTTATTGTTTTGGTCTTCAGTTTATTAAAAAAATATTCTACTCACGCTGCGCCTTGGTCTCACTCATATGACGAACGTGACACCGTCTTTCTTTGGGAAACAGTTTGAATAAAAGTAATATTGCTGTTCTGATGCTTTTACTCTTGTGACTGCTCCTTTCTCCAGGAGAGATGTCATCTCCTGGGTAAGGGCGATAGCTTTCATGGGGTCTGTGACTGAGATCAATTCTGACCCTAGAGAATGGTGGGGGTTGGCGTCAGAACTGCAGCCCCCACCCTTGTGAGAGGGTCATACCACCCAGGGGTCTGAGGAGGGAGATGCCCAATAAGTCAGGTGTTGCTAAGTAATTGGCCGACCCCCACCATTCAGTTTCAGTGACATGTAAACTAGAAGACATGTAAAATGTATCAAATTGCAGGAAATTAGATTTAAAACTGATATTTTTTCCTCTCTGCCAACAAGAGGGGTGTAACCATTTTTGGTTTGCAAGGTGGGGGTTTGTTACTATGATAAATCACAATATCCATCCAGACCTTACCCCCTAGAAAGTTTGTGACCTGACCTTCTCAAATAGTATTTGAATACCCGGGACCTACTGCATTATGGTAATTGAAAACAGTAGAGAACCTTCCTGTATTGTTCTCACTGGGTGTGTATAGTACAGTAGAGAAAGTCTTCCTCTATTGTTCTCGCTGGGTGTGTATAGTACAGTAGAGAAAGTCTTCCTCTATTGTTCTCGCTGGGTGTGTATAGTACAGTAGAGAAAGTCTTCCTCTATTGTTCTCGCTGGGTGTGTATAGTACAGTAGAGAAAGTCTTCCTCTATTGTTCTCGCTGGGTGTTTATAGTACAGTAGAGAAAGTCTTCCTCTATTGTTCTCGCTGGGTGTGCATAGTACAGTAGAGAAAGTCTTCCTCTATTGTTCTCGCTGGGTGTGTATAGTACAGTAGAGAAAGTCTTCCTCTATTGTTCTCGCTGGGTGTGTATAGTACAGTAGAGAAAGTCTTCCTCTATTGTTCTCGCTGGGTGTGTATAGTACAGTAGAGAAAGTCTTCCTCTATTGTTCTCGCTGGGTGTGTATAGTACAGTAGAGAAAGTCTTCCTCTATTGTTCTCGCTGGGTGTGTATAGTACAGTAGAGAAAGTCTTCCTCTATTGTTCTCGCTGGGTGTGCATAGTACAGTAGAGAAAGTCTTCCTCTATTGTTCTCGCTGGGTGTGTATAGTGCAGTAGAGAAAGTCTTCCTCTATTGTTCTCGCTGGGTGTGTATAGTACAGTAGAGAAAGTCTTCCTCTATTGTTCTCGCTGGGTGTGTATAGTACAGTAGAGAAAGTCTTCCTCTATTGTTCTCGCTGGGTGTGTATAGTACAGTAGAGAAAGTCTTCCTCTATTGTTCTCGCTGGGTGTGTATAGTACAGTAGAGAAAGTCTTCCTCTAATGTTCTCGCTGGGTGTGTATAGTAGGGTAGAGAAAGTCTTCCTCTATTGTTCTCGCTGGGTGTGTATAGTACAGTAGAGAAAGTCTTCCTCTATTGTTCTCGCTGGGTGTGTATAGTACAGTAGAGAAAGCCTTCCTCTATTGTCCCCCCGAGGTGTATCAGTGGCAGTCGGTGCCATTTAAATGACAATATTTTTCTTTATGAGCATGACCTTATTTCTATTGCAACATATTGGATGAATGTCATATTCCAATCACCCAGCTCAATGTAACAGCGATAGGTTCAGGTTATTACATGATACAAAAATGTTCCCTATACTCGTCATGAGGTTGCTACAACCTAGCCTATGAATTAAAGTTTACAACGTAGGTGCACAGGTCGAGAGAAATGTTAGTAATTAAGGTGAAAGATATTGACGCGTTCAATACCACCCTGCACAATCTTGCCTGCATCTAGCTGGTCTAGGGTGTAATCATTAGACAAACAGTGTGTCACGAGAATTTTCAATCCCAATGATAATAACTGACAATCAATAGCTCTGACCAATCCCCGAGATCTGTAAGACCCTGGGTTTAATAATAATTGGTCAAAGACTCAGTTTATGCAAAAAGATAGTACAGTTTATTCAGAGAACGTTCTGAAGTCCATTATACAAAGACATCCTTTTTCTAGCTGCGCACATACTTCCACATAAACAGTAGGTATCCTACGCACATACTTCCACATAAACAGTAGGTATCCTACGCACATACTTCCACATAAACAGTAGGTATCCTACGCACATACTTCCACATAAACAGTAGGTATCCTACGCACATACTTCCACATAAACAGTAGGTATCCTACGCACATACTTCCACATAAACAGTAGGTATCCTACGCACATACTTCCACATAAACAGTAGGTATCCTACGCACATACTTCCACACAAATAGTAGGTGAGTTTTATCCTTCTCTATAGTTCTCACCACTGTCTATCACTGCCCAGCTGACAGTTCCATCCCCCAAGATTAAGGAAACTTTGACAAGCACTCTCTGTTATCATAGGTTCCTCAGAGGTCTAGCCAGGTCAATCCAAACACAGTTTAACTGTTCTCTGTATTTTTCTTCAGCACACACATACATGTTCAAATCCTAAGCTATGCCTTGCTCAGACAGTCTGTGTTTTTCCACTATCCAGATGCATTGTTTGATCTAATTCTGACTAAAACTATACACCAGATTATACATTTATGATTCTAATCAATTTTATACAATTATAAGGTTTCAGAGTGGAATTATTTTATCATTATCTTTCAACATATACATTATTTTATCAATCCACCCTTAATGACTAAATAATACACACTGATATATCAAACACTATATGGAAACATAAATGTTATACAAGTATAAACCAAACCAATACATGTATTTGTCAGGATTTGGCCCGGATTGTTCCGGTTTTGGCCACTAGATGCCCCCATTGTGCTTTTTTGACCGTTTTGTTTTCCCATGTTTCCAGATTATTATTTGCACCTGTGCCTCGTTTCCCTTGAATGTATTTAAACCGTTAGTTTTCCTCAGTTCTTTGCTCTGTGTTTGAATGTTAGCACCCAGCCCCAGCGATGCGGTGGACATTTGTTACTCCAGTTGGACTCAATTCAAATTTATTTGTCACATACACATGGTTAGCAGATGTTAATGCGAGTGTAGCGAAATGCTTGTGCTTCTAGTTCCAACAATGCAGTAATAACCAACGAGTAATCTAACCTAACAATTCCAAAACTACTACCTTATACACACAAGTGTAAAGGGATAAAGAATATGTACATAAAGATATGAATGAGTGATGGTACAGAACGGCATAGGCTAGATGCAGTAGATGGTATCGCGTACAATATATACATATGAGATGAGTAATGTAGAGTATGTAAACAAAGTGGCATAGTTTAAAGTGGCTAGTGATACATGTATTACATAAAGATGCAGTAGATGATATATAGTACAGTATATACATATACATATGAGATTAATAATGTAGGGTATGTAAACATTATATTAAGTGGCATTGTTTAAAGTGACTAGTGATATATTTTACATCAATTCCCATTATTAAAGTGGCTGGAGTTGAGTCAGTCTGTTGGCAGCAGCCACTCAATGTTAGTGGTGACTGTTTAACAAAAGGCTAAGATGTGCTTCAATATATTTGTAAAGGAAGTGACGGCGCATTCAGACGGATCCGGGAGAATTGTCATCAACTGACACTAATTAGCATAACGCAACGGACAAAAAATATTACTAGAAAATATTCATATTCATGAAATCACAAGTGAAATATATTGAAACACAGCTTAGCCTTTTGTTAATCACCCTGTCATCTCAGATTTTGAAATGATGCTTTACAGCCAAAGCAAAACAAGCATTTGTGTAAGTTTATCGATAGCCTAGCATAGCATTATGCCCAGCTAGCAGCAAGCAGCTTGGTCACAAAAATCAGAAAAGCAATCAAATTAAATCGTTTACCTTTGATGAGCTTCGGATGTTTTCACTCAGGAGACTCCCAGTTAGATAGCAAATGTTCCTTTTTTCCATAAAGGTCATTCTTTTAGCCGAAATAGCTCCGATTAATCGGTCGACCTCTAGTTCACATACATTGTTTATCACACTTCTGCAACATGTTTCCTTATCTTCTGCAAGCCATTTCTACCAGTTTTTCTCCTCCCTAGGGTGGGGAGGCCTCTTTCCAGTTATTACTTTCACCGTTATCACAAGTCGACAGTTCGGTTGTCCTTGAATGTCTCAACTATTCCCTGCTCATATTGCGAAATATTAACACAATGGCCCAGTCTTAAAAAGTCTAGTCATACACATGATTGGATTATGACTCTAACACATTTTATACAATTCTATGGTTTCAGGTGGAATACTTTAGTCATTATCTTAAACATACAAATTCTTCTGTCAATCCACCCTTTGACTAAATATTACATCTTGATACAACATTTCTTTATTTAAAAAATTACATTATCACACCCATAAATGTATGTACGACGTCTATGTCACCTCACCTGGGTATAGTTCTATTCCTACTTGTCACGTTTGTTGGAATGACTATCGGACCAAGGCACAGCGGATGTTGAGTTCCACAGAATTTTAATGATGAAGTGAAACTTAACAAAGAAAAAAACAAATAAACAATAAACTAACAACGAACTGTGACAAGAGATGCTACTTGCACTAACTCAAAACAATATCCCATAAACACAGGTGAGGAAAAACAGCTACTTAAATATGACCCCCAATTAGTGTTAATGGGATATGTTTTAAATCGTCTAGTCACACACATTATTGGAATTATGACTCTAACACATTTCATACAATTATATGGTTTCAGGTTGGAATACTTTAGTCATTATCTTAAACATACAAATTATTCTATCAATAAAACATAATGACCATCAATTAAGTCTAGAAATTCACATAGTAGTGAATCACTTTTCACCACTGACTTGGACTCGTCCACCGTCAACAATGGTGGGAACCCATTCATAAAAATGGTCTGAATGCGCCGTCACTTCCTTTACAAAACACAAGATGAGACGAAGTGAAGGGAAGGCACATCACTGTAAGTGCACAGCTCGGCATCTGAAATGTAAACTCAGTTAGCGAACAGATATTCATATACAGAAGAGATTGCTAAAATTTTTGTGTTCTGTTACAGATTGCTGTGTGCCCACTATGTCTTCCCCCAGCTCCCAACACCTTGTGCATATGGCAGTATGCTGCACCTTACACACTAGTGCTCAATAAACAATTAAACAGTACCTTGTAATTCGTGATAATTTCTAATAAATGGTGACAGGAATGAGAACCGTCACACTGCTTAGTTCTCCTTAATTTTAGAGGAAATGAATTTGTTCAAAACTGTTGTCTTTTTCTTTGAGTCAACTGATTACCACATTTTATGCACTGCAGTGCTAGCTAGTTGTAGCTTATGCTTTCAGTACTAGATTCATTCTCTGATCCTTTGATTGGATGGACAACATGTCAGTTCATGCTGCAAGAGCTCTGATAAGTTGGAGGAAGTCCTCCGGAAGTTGTCATAATTACTGTGTAAGTCCTTGGAAGGGGGTGAGAATCTTGAACATCCTAGATTTTGTGTTGAAGTAAATGTACCCAGAGGTGGTAACTATGTATACTATGGTGCTAACCTACAGAGTGCTGTTAAGGCTGTTTTAATCCGTTTTTTGGTGACATGAATATATTTAGATTTATCTAAACTTTAATAATGTTTCACTAACCTGCTTGTGACTCCGTAGGAGAATTAGCTAAAGTTATTTTTGACAGTCAATTTGTTTCTCTGTATCTGTGTCAATTCCAAGCTGTGCTGTTCATCAAACTATTCATATACACTTAATATATCAAATATTATGAACACCTTCCGAATATTGAGTTGCACCCCCCCTCTACGAGGTGTCGAAAGTGTTCCACGGGGATGCTGGCCCATGTTGACTCCAATGCTTCCCACAGTTATGTCAAGTTGGCTGTATGTCCTTTGGGTGGTGGATAATTCTGTTGAGCATGAAAAATCCAAAAGCGTTGCAGTTCTTAACACAAACTGTTGCAACTGGCACCTACTACCATACCCCGTTCAAAGGCACTTAAATCTTTTGTCTTGCCCATTCACCCTCTGAATGGCACACATACACAATCCATGCCTTAATTGTCTCAAAGCTTAAAAATCATTCTTTAACCTGTCTCCTCCCCTTCATCTACGTTGATTGAAGTGAATTTAACAAGTGACATCAATAAGGGATCATAGCTTCCACCCAGTGGTGGAAAAATGACCCAATTCAATTGTCATACTTGAGTAAAAGTAAAGATACCTTAATTTTAAATCACTCAAATAAAAACGAAAGGCACCCAGTAAAATAGTTTGAGTAAAAGTCAAAGTATTTTGTTTTAAATATACTTACATTTCAAAAGTAAATGTAATTACTAAAATATACTTAAGTATCAAAAGTAAAAGTATGAATCATTTCAAATTTCTTATTTTAAGAATAGGCAGGGGCACACTCCAACACTCAGACATCATTTACAAACGAAGCATTTGTGTTTAGTCAGTCCGCCAGATCAGAGGCAGGGATGTTCTCTTGATAAGTGTTTGAATTGAACCATTTTCTGTCCTGCTAAGCATTCAAAATGTAACGAGTATTTTTGGTGTCAGGGAAAATGTATGGAGTGAAAGGTAAATAATTTTCTTTAGGAATGTAGTAAAGTTAAAGTAGAAGTATAAATAGCAAAGTACAGATACACAAAAAACTACTTAAGTAGTTATTTAAAGTATTTTTAGTTAAGTACTTTACACCACTGCTTTCACCTGGATTCACCTGGTCAGTCTATGTCATGGAAAAGGCAGGTGTTCTTAATGTTTTGTATACGTAGTGTACAATTTAACAATTAATAATATTTTGACCATCAGACTATTGTCAATTTAATCTGGATGTTAGACTAACTCTATTATTATATGTGTGAAATGATCCTGAACAAAACTACGAACCTAACATGCACAACAATTTCAGCATTTTTACTGGGTTACAGTTCATAGAAGGAAGTCAGTCAATTGAAATAAATTAATTAGGCCCTAATCTGTGGATTTCACATGACTGGGCAGGGGCACAGGCCCATCCACATGGGAGCCAGGTCCACCCACTGGGGAGCCAGGCCCAGCCACCCCCCCTGTCCCCTCAGACAATCCCACAGTTGAAGAAGCCAGATGTGAAGGTCCTGGGCTGGCGTGATTACTCATGGTCTACGGTTATAAGGCCAGTTAGATGTACTGCCACATTCTCTAAAACGACGTTGGAGGCGGATTATGGTTGAGAAATTAACATTCAATTCTCTGGCATCAGCTCTGTTGGACATTCCTGTAGTCAGCATGCCAATTGCACGCTCCCTCAAAGGCATCTGTGGCATTGTGTTGTGTGGCAAAACTGCACATTTTAGTGGCCTTTTATTGTCCCCAGCACAATGTGCACATGTGTAATGATCATGCTGTTTAATCAGCTTCTTGATAAGCCATACTTGTCAGGTGGATGGATTATCAAGGCAAAGGAGAAATGCTCACTAACAGGGATGTAAACAAATTTGTGCACAAAATTTGAGAGAAGTAAGCTTTTTGTTTGTACTGAAATATTTTTCTTGGATAATTTATTTCAGCTCATGAACACTTTACATGTTGCGTTTATAATTTTGTTCAGTATAGTTTCGATATAGTTTGGGTGAGGTTTAGATGGGCCATCATCAGCTGCGCAAGCGGCGGCATGGGGAAAAAATGACTACATTTAAGTAATTACAGTAATTACATAGAGTAATTTAAAAAGTAAATTCATTTTGAGTCAATATGACTCTCTCGGCTCACCTAGTGTTATGGTTACATTTGTGGCCGCCTAGCCTACTATCTCCTGGTCGTTGAGCCAGTGATCTGAGAGGTTGACAAGCCTATTGTTTCAAATGGCAAGTTTTAATGTCACGTGCACATGTACAGTGAAATGCCTTTCTTGCAGCTCCAAACCCAACAATGCAGTAGTTAATATCCATGTAGCACTAAAAATAACATAAGGTGGAACAAAAACACATGAAATAAAAATAAGAAATAAGAAGAACACGAGAAAGTAAGAGGCTATTGTATATACAGGGTAATTTACAATGTGCAGGGATACTGGAGTGATAGAGGTAGATGTGTATAGGGGTAAGGTAAACAGGTGTCAGGACATGTGAGAAATAGAGTATGAACAGCGTAAATTATGACTGTATGTGAGTGTGTGTGCATGTGTGTAGAGACAGTATAAATGTGTGTGCATGTTATCTGCTGATCTGCGCATACTCTGAGAACACACCCTGGAATATTGTCTGGCCCCGCGGTCTTGCGAGTGTTGATCTGAATAAAGATCTTTTACACATCTTATGACTTTGAGTATGTGGACAACTAAAAATACCTAGGTGTCTGGTTAGACTGTAAACTCTCCTTCCAGACTCACATTAAGCATCTCCAATCCAAAATGAAATCTAGAATCGGCTTCCTACTTAGCATCAAAGCATCCTTCCCTCGTGCTGCCAAACCTACCCTCGTAAAACTGACTATCCTACTGATCCTTGACTTCGGTGATGTAATTTACAAAATAGCCTCAAAGTCTACTCAGAAAATTGGATGTAGCCGATCACAGTGCCATCCGTTTTGTCACCAAAGCCCCATATACTACCCACCACTGTGACCTGCATGCCCTCGTTGGCTCGCCCTCGCTACATATTCGTTGCCAAACCCACTGGCTCCAGGTCATCTATAAGTCTTTGCTAGGTAAAGCCCTGCCTTATCTCAGCTCACTGGTCACCAAAGCAGCACCCACCCATAGCACGTGCTCCAGCACGTATATTTCACTGGTCTTCCCCAAAGCCAACTCCTCCTTTTTCCGCCTTTCCTTCTACTTCTCTGCTGCCAATGACTGGAATGAATTACAAAAATCACTGAAGCTGGAGTCTTATATCTCCCTCTCTAACTTTAAGCATCAGCTGTCCGAGCAGCTTACCGATCATTATACCTGTACACAGCCCATCTGTAAATAGCCCACCCAACTACCTCATCCCAATATTGTTTTTGTTTTTTTGCTCCTTTGCACCCCAGTATCTCTGCTTGCGCATTCATCTTCTGCACATCTACCACTCCAGTGGTAGACAATAACAATAACAAATTATGGCTGTAGACCAGTTTTAGCTTAAAAGTTGGACAGAGTTCCAACACTTCAGAGATGAAGGTTTCCTTCCATCTCTCCATGAAGATTACACTGATCTATTGCTAAATTGTAATTATTTCGCCACTATGGCCTATTTACTGCCTTATCTCCCGAATCTTACTACATTTGCACACACTGTATATAGATTTTTCTATTGTGTTATTGACTGTACATTTGTTTATCCCATATGTAACTCTGTGCTGTTTGTGTTGCAATGCTTTGCTTTATCTTGGCCAGGTCACAGTTGTAAATGGGAACTTGTTCTCAACTGGCCTACCTGGTTAAACAAAGGTGAAATAAAACAAATGTTAAAAACGTCGGCCTCAGAGAGCCATATCACCCAGTGCTCTGGGTCTGTGAGGGCCCTCACGCATGGTACGGTGTTGTTATTGTCAAAGGTTTGAGTTTGTCTGGAGAGAGGCATCGTTGGGTCGATAACGGCTGGATCTTCCTTTGTATTCAGTAACGGACAGTAGCCCCTGCCATATGCAGCAGGCAGTTGAGCCTGTGTAAGCTGATTGCATCTTATTCCGATATTGTCCTTTTGCTCATTTGATGACTGTGGAGGTCGTACTCAGCTGTAGCCTGAGGGTTGTCTGCGACAGCCCTGTGTGCGGTAGTCCTTTAGCTGAGTGCCGCCATCAACATTGTTAATCCAGGGCCTTTGATTGGAAAAGTTGCAAACCTTCAATATTTGGACAACGTTCCCGATGCATTTCCTTGTGAAGCCAGTGACAGAGGTGGTTAACTCGTTGATGTTATCGGCGGAGTCAGTCCGAATCAGTCCGGTATTGTGATTAATACTTTCGTATCAGGGCATTATGTTCTAGTCTCATAGTCTATTAATTAAGATACACTAAGTGTACAAAACAAAAAAAAGCTAGGAAAGCTATGATCCCTTATTGATAGTTTTTTTTATTGGTTTTCACACTCAACAGTTTCCCCTCTCTATCAAATGGTCCAACACTCAAAAGACATCCAGCCACAACCATGAGAAACATGGGAGTCAACATGGGCCATGTTTTGTACACGGTGTATATCGGCCTATGGTTTATGTATAGGTCTATATGAGTCACATGTTAAATGCAATAGTAATGGATTAATTAACATAGGCTTACGACTATTTTGGTCTTTAATGCGAAATCACATGAGATGGTTTGTTTTGTTCAATCGATAACAGTATGGTTTAGGGTAGGTTATGTTCTTTTGATAATTTAATGATAATTTAAGTGTCTAAATTTTGTCCCACATAAATCTTTGCTGGCCATGCCATCAATGGATTTCTGCCTATGCCACTTCTACATACCCTAAATTAGCCAAACTAGCAGAAGAAGGCCACCTTTGGTCTGGCTGTGTTCTCCGTCTTCAGCTCCTCAATCTCTCTCACAGGCTGTGACTCTGGCTTTCAGGGCTGCATTCTCTCTCTCCAGCTCATCCACTTTGTTATTTTGGAACTGCAGTTCAATCTTAGTGACGCTCACCTCCTTTTTCTGCTCCATCTACTTCTCACTGGCTGTCACTTTGGCCCCCATGCCTGATAATTCAGCTCCTTTGGCTGTATTCTCGGTCTTCAGCTCCTCCATCTCCTTCTTGGTCATCCTAAGCTCAAACCGTTGCTCGTCAGCCTGGTCAAAAAGTTGCTCGTCACTGTCTTTCAGTCTGGCCTCCATGTTGGTCAGCTCTATTTTCTATTCCACCACCATGTCTCGAAGTTCCTGACGCTGCAAAAAGCTATGGGAGAACTCAACTTTTTATTTATTTGATGTTCTCTTTTTATATCTCTATAAAGCTTCTACATGTTAGCCCTGGGCTTAGTGCAGTGTGAAAACAGCTTTTGTGGATCAGACAAATCAACATTTTCAAAATACTGTCTTGAGTGAGGTTTATGAATCAAACACTTTTATTCCTAGGTTTATAATCTCTCTAAACTGAAAAACTAGCTGTCATGAAAAATATATTGCTGAATGTAGAAATATACTTATACTGATAGTAGTGTCAACTGTCTCCCCAGCCTCCATACAGTGGAACCACAGCTACACCACTTGTTCTGATTTAGTACTGCTACTAATATATTGGTCAAATCATTGTAATTCCCAACCGTGCTCACTAGATGGCACCAAGAAAAATAAATCTAATCAATATCAAGTGCTTGCCATTTCAAAAGCAGGATGTGTTACCATTAAGCTGTGGGTAAAAAGTCCACAAACTTATCAATAATTCACCATACTATCAATTACCAGTAGGTACATTGTCTGTGAAATTTGGATCATGACAGACCGGGAATGTTTCATTCTTGAAAGCATAAGTCATATCCCAATGATTAAAATACAGTCAATTGTCATGGCTCCTGCAAAGGACAAATGCAGATTGTATGATGACAACAAGTCTGTTATTTCAAGTGACTTATTTGACACTCAAGGAGAACTGTCACTATGAGGCTCGTACAGCATTATGTCACAGTATTTTATACGGGTGGGTCTAATCCTGAATACTGATTGGTTAAAAAGGCATTCCAGCCAGTGTCTATTCCACAAGTTACCACTGGCTAAATCTATGACATTAAAATTCCTATTTACTCTGTTCCATCTGACTGTGCAATCCACTGTCTCATCAGCCCAGCCAGGCAATTTATGAACTTGATCTCCACTATAAAAAGCATCTAGACATTATCTCATTTCTTTTAGACTAAAATTTAGTTTTCAACAGTGGAGATTTGTATAAATCTTGCGCTCTGTCTCTCTGACATTTGCTACATTGTTTCAATATTCAAATTCGATCTCCAGCTGTCCCGTAGTAATGAATGTGTCGGGAATTAGGACGAGACAGTTATGAATCAGCATAACTTTGAAGGATGTATACAAAACTATCGAGAGAAAACAAGTCAAACTAAATGAAGTGCAGCTAGTTTGCTGTCTTTCCAGCTTCAGTTTGAAGTGATTGTGTTTGTTGTGTTGTTGGCTAGCTCCTCTGAACAAGTGTCCTGACAAGAGAGAACATTTTCTATGCCAGGCAAAATTGTGCATCAAATCAAATTTGATTGTACGGTGTAGACCTTACAGTGAAATGCTTACAAGCCCTTAACCAACAGTGCAGTTTTAAGAAGAAAAGTGTTAAGAAAGTATTTACTAAAAGAAACTTAAGTAAAAAATGTATAAAATAAAAAATCTATAAGAAAAATAGAAAATAAGAAATAATTAATGAGCAACAATAAAATAACAGCAGCAAGGCAGCAAGGTAATTGTGGTAATATGTACATGTCATTAACTCATTGTTTTGGATGTATCCAAATAAAATGTCACTAGAAAACAGAGTAAACAAAAGCAAATGCAGCTACTTTGCTCTTATTCTGGCTGCACTTTTTGACGTAAGTTAGCCGTAGTAGGCTAGCTAGCAAGCAAGAGATAAAAACATTGCCATAGATTGTCGTGGAAATTTCCTCTATTTACCAAATCATGAGAGCAAACCACACACAAGTCAGAGTTAGTTATCACAAAGTCCATCTTTAATTATATGAGCTCTATCACAACCCTGTGACTCTCAGATCAATACAGTGTCTATCAATGAGTCCCTTACACATTGCAACAGAGATCCTTTAAAGCAGATACACACATATCCAGACAGCATAGGCATAATTTATCGTTCAGCTTTGTTATTTTCTCAAACTCAGAACAACAAACAAATCCTCCATATCAACAGCCATATATCAAATCCATCCTATCTTGACAAGATCACAGAGACACACTGACTGGCACACAGACATTGTGGAGCCAAGAGATACACGCTTGACCTCTCCCCTCTCTCCGGCCCAAGCAACATAGTCTTGACAAAGAACAGATACTGCAACCCCGCCACAGTATTAAATAACAATAACAATCTGATGAGAAGTAACTTACAAACATATGATGAATATAAAACATCTTACCTATGTTACCAACTAATTCTGATTATTCCCCAACAAGATACAGAAGAAAAAGACTGAACGACTCGGTCGCGTCTCTGGCAACCAAACCGATAGAACGAATGACCAGCCAGCTTGGGTAGCAACCGTAGAATTGTGTCGGGACTATATCTTGTGGAAGGATTAAATTGTATGAATAAATTAATAAATTAATCAAAATAATGTTTTTAATGAAAGTACGTCAATCATTATTTGAGTATGTTGGTAACCCATTATATAAAAGGGATAATGCCATCAAAGCCGGTGTTTGGAGGATATATTAGCACAGTTTGCCGGCCCTCGACTTTCTTCTCGGGCCTAACAACACCCGTGCCAATATATCCTCCAAACACCGGCTTCTCTGGCATTATCACTTAAATATCCCAGAGAAACTGAGAGGAGCTTTGGGGACAGAGAATAGCCATTTTCTTCAGCTAGTTTCCAATTTGACACAAATACTGCGAGGTAGTTACCAACACTGACTATGACTGCTTAATGCTGTAGCCTCTTTGATATTAGTATTGTTAGTTGCCAACATTATAGCGAGGGGGTGAATTCCAAAGAGCATGGTTAGGCTATATATGCATCCTCCATCTGTCTACTTGGGAGAATATCATGTTTGAATGACTTTATTTTCCTAATGGCACTTTAGGAAATTATGACTTGTGGGCAGTACAAAGTAATTACATTTCTTGTGCCTTGGCCCAGATGAGATTCAGCATTAATAATGAATTGAGAGTTGGAGGCTCTCTCAGCAGATGTGCTTCCTTGGAACAGTAGCAGCAGATGTGCTTCCTTGGAACAGTAGTCGTACAGGAAACAACAACTTGGTTTTATTGAAAATGGCTGCCCAGGGCTAGATTGAAGAGTAGATATATCTGTTGAAGATACACAACAAGAAGTTGGGGTATGTAGAATATTTGTCATAGCTTCACAACAGAGCTTAGAATCTAATAATTGAGTGAAATGTTTTACAACCAGGAAATTATTAAACTAAGATATTACCTAAAATGCATTTATTGCAATTGCACTAAACTAAATTGTTTGTTTTTAAATAATAATTTTCCCGCAACTCAATTCAACCAAATAAGGATGCCACTATGTTGGGAAGAGCTGGATCAAGTTTGAATTTTCAATGTTTATTTGTTGTCACGTTCTGACCCTAGTTCCTTTATTTTGTCTTTGTGTTAGTATGGTCAGGGCGTGAGTTGGGGTGGGCAGTCTATGTTCGTTTTTCTAGGTTGTGTTTATGTGTTTGGCCTGGTATGGTTCTCAATCAGAGGCAGGTGTCATTCGTTGTCTCTGATTGAGAATCATACTTTGGTAGCCTTTTCCCACCTGTGTTTTGTGGGTGAATGTTACCTGTTTTGTTGTTTGTGTCACCATTCAGGACTGTTTCAGTTTTCATTTCCATTATCTTTGTCATTTTTGTCTTCTGTTACCACCCTTACCTTGTCACAACACAACTGTCACAACACAACTGATTGGCTCAAACACATGTTGAAGGAAATAAATTCCACAAATTAATATTTAACAAGGCACACCTGTTAATTGAAATGCATTCCAGGTGACTACCTTATGAAGCTGGTTGAGAGAATGCCAAGAGTGTGCAAAGCTGTCATCAAGGCAAAGGGTTGCTACTTTGAATAATCTCAAATAAAAAATATATTTTGATTTGTTTAACACTTTTTTGGTAAAGCTGTAACGTAACAAAATGTGTAAAAATTCAAGGGGTCTGAATACTTTCTCTCTGTACTTTGCTCCGTTCATTTTTGCCTCGATCCTGACTAGTCTCCCAGTCCCTACCGCTGAAAAACATCCACACAGCATGATGCTGCCACCACCCTGCCTCACCGTAGGGATGGTGCCAGGTTTCCTCCAGACGTGACACTTGGCATTCTGGCCAAACAGTTCAATCTTGATTTCATCAGACCAGAGAATCTTGTTTCTCATGGTCTGAGTTTCCTTCAGGTACCTTTTGGCAAACTCCAAGCGGGCTGTCGTGTGCCTCTTACTGAGGCACACGTAGGCCTGATTGATGGAGTGCTGCAGAGATGGTTCTCTTTCTGGAACGTTCTCCCATCTTCACAGAGGAATTCTAGAGCTCTGTCACCTCCCTGACCAAGGCCATTCTCCCCCGATTGCTCAGTTTTGCTGGGCGGCCAGCTCTAGGAAGATTCTTGGTGGTTCCAAACTTCTTCCATTTAAGAAGGATGGAGGCCACTGTGTTTTTGGGGATGGAGACCACTTTGTTCTTGGGGACCTTCAATTTTGCAGGCATTTTATGGTACCCTTCCCCAGATCTGTTTCTCGACACAATCCTGTCTCGGAGCTCTAAGGACAATTCCTTTGACCTCATGGCTTGGTTTTTGCTCTGACATGCACTGTCAACTGACAGGTGTGCCTTCCAATCAATTGAATTTACCACAGGTGGAATCCAATCAAGTTGTTGAAATATGTCAAGGATGATCAATGGAAACATGATGCACCTGAGCTCAATTTCGAGTCTCATAGCAAAGTGTCTGAAATAATTAATTTGATACATTTTGGAATAAAGCTGTAACGTAACAAAATGTGGAAAATGTCAAGGGGTCTGAATACTTTCCCGAATGCACTGTATGTGTGTATGTCCTCTATATATGTGTATTTACACTACTGTTCAAAAGTCGCTTAGAAACGTTCTTGTTTTTGAAAGAAAAGCTCATTTTTTGTCCATTAAAACAACATCAAATTGATCAGAAATACAGTGTAGACATTGTTAATGTTGTAAATGACTATTGTAGCTGGAAACGGCAGATTTGAATGGAATATCTACATAGGCGTACAGGGGCCCATTATCAGCAACTATCACGCCTGTCTTCCAATGGCACATTGTGTTACCTAATCCAAGTTTAAAAGGCTAATTGAACATTAGAAAAGGCTATTCCATGTGAGAAATTGCAAAGAAACTGAAGATCTGGTACAACACTGTGCACTACTCCCTTCACAGAACAGCGCAACCTGGCTCTAACCAGAATATAAAGAGGGGGAGGCCCCGGTGGCCAACTGAGCAAGAGGACAAGTACATTAGAGTGTCTAGTTTGAGAAACAGATGCCTCACAAGTCCTCAACTGGCAGCTTCATTAAATAGTACCCGCAAAACACCAGTCTCACCGTTAACAGTGAAGAGGCGACTCCAGGATGCTGGCCTTCTAGGCAGAGTTGCAAAGAAAAAGCCATATCTCAGCCTGGTCAATAAAAAGAAAATATGAAGATGGGCAAAAGAACACTGGACAGAGGAACTACCTAGAAGGCCAGCATCCTGGAGTCGCCTCTTCCTTGTTGACAGAAGAGAAAGTTGGACCTGTAGCTAACTCTAGGGCTGGGTATGTTCCTAGCGGTTTGAACATTCTGCAAACACTAGGTGGATGATGGTGGACAAGAAAAAAAGAAGGAAAGTGGAAGAGAGTATGAGTAAATATGGAGTGTGGGATTGCACAAGCCTTTTGGAAGATCTAATGAAGGAGAAGATGGCAGACAAGGTAAAAAAATAAGTGAGTTTTGAGTGAATATGGAATGGAGGATCACACAGAATGTTTGGAAGAGCTAGAGAAGGAACTTAAACATGACGAGTATGAGGATGAATTAAATGCGGTGGCAGGTGCAGTGATGACCACCTAGAAGGGGCTAAGTGTATAGGGAAGTGGTGTGGTGAGGAAGGTTTGTCTCAAGTACAAAAAGAGGGATACGTGCTCCAGTAGCTCAGAGATTGAACCTGACGAGAGTAAGGAAGAAGTACCTGCGTTGAGGACCGCCGAGTTCAAGCCTCATCCCAATGATAAGAAGGATTCTGGCACAGTGCGGGTGAGCTTTGGGGAGAGAATGGATCCTTGTATTCTGGCTGATTCATATGTGATGTCAGGTTGAGTGGAGAAGAGTTTGGGAACTTTTGAGTTGTTTAAAGTAATGAGGATCAGCTGAAATGGAAAGATTCCTGGTGTCTGTGATGCCCGCTGTTTGGTGGTGAAACGGAGAAGACATTGTCTGTCTTGCTTTGTTTTGATGCAAGTTGTGAGTCTTTGCCCGACAAGGTCAAGTTAGGCTTTGCCAGTTATGCCGTGAGAGCTTTTGTTCCAATCATACTACAGTATTTTAGATGCCAAGCTTATGGTCGTGTTGCACCAGTGTGTAGGAGGTGGATTCGTAGATGTGAGAAGTGTACAGTAGGGAATGAAACAAAGGAATGTGTAGTATTGGTGGGGAAAGTTGTGTGTTAGCTGTGGGAGTGCCCATGGGGCTGGAGATCGGAGGTGTCCTATGAGAGAAAGGCAGGTTGTGGCTACCAGGGTCAGAGTCGTACAGAAAGGGTTGTATGCTGAAGGAGTGAAGAGAGTGGTAGAGAAAGATGGGGTGAGGGATCCTGAGAGGATTCCTGTGAGTAGGCAGAGACCAATATAGAGGGATGGGAATAATATGTGCTTCAGCAAGGTGGGTGTCTTAGCATTCATAGTCATGTTTGTCAATTGAATGCAGAAATGGAACATAAGTCACAGAAAACAGAGGTTGCAGTGGTAGCTGCAGAGAGTACTTGGGATTGCAGGTTTTACTGCAGAACAGTTGCAGGGGGTGTTGAGGGGCAGTGTTCTGTCCTCCCAGACCATTGGCCTAGAGTAGGATTATACAGTTAAATAGTGGAGTGGGTTGTGGGTTTTTTAGTGAGGGCTATCAGTTGGAAGGTTCATTTTCCGTTACCATTTTTTCTATTTTCTATTACTGAAATTGAGTGTAGGTAGGCCATGACTGGCCTCACACTCCAGCACAGTAGGTGACTGTCACGTTCTGACCTTTATTTCCTTTGTTTTGTATTTATTTAGTATGGTCAGGGTGTGAGTTGGGTGGGCAGTCTATGTTTGATTTTCTATGATTTGGGGATTTCTATGTTTCGGCCTAGTATGGTTCTCAATCAGAGGCAGGTGTCATTAGTTGTCTCTGATTGAGAATCATACTTAGGTAGTCTGGGTTGCACTGTTTGTTTGTGGGTGATTGTCTATGTTGATGGCTTGTTTCAGCGCAGCTCGCATTAGCGTCACGGTTGTTATTTTGTTTACTGTTTTTGTATAGTGTTTCAGTGCTCAGTGTTTTCTTTATTAAAATTCATGATGAACACATATCACGCCGCATTTTGGTCCTCCGATCCTTCTCGCCTCTCCTCTTCAGATGAAGATGAGGACGACCGTGACAGTGACGGTGAATGCACCTAAAATTAGGATGCGATCCCCAAACCAGATCATAAAGAATGAGAAATAGATAATGTATGTGTCATTTTTTACATTTTACAAGTCAAGTCAGTAAATAACAATTCTTATTTTCAATGACGGCCTAGGAACAGGGAGTTAACTGCCATGTTCAGGGGCAGAACGACAGATTTTTACCTCGTCAGCTCGGGGATTCAATCTTGCAACCTTGCGGTTGCTAGTCCAACATTATAACCACTAGGCTATTTGCCACCCCATGTGTGCCATTCGGATGGTAACTGGTCAATACTACAATACTGCCTTTGAATGGGGTATGGTAGTACTGTAGGTGCCATGCACACTGGTTTGACTGTGGGAAGCATTGAAGTCAACATGGCCCAGCATCCCTGAGGAAGGCTTTCAATCACCTTATAGAGTCCATGCCCAACGAATTGAGACTGTTCTGAGGGCAAAATGGGATGCAACTCAATATTAGGAAGGTGCTCCTAATGTTTTGTACACCTTAATGAGCGTTTTGGATTAAGGCCAGTTCAAGGCATTTTCAGCAGAAGACCACAAGGGGGCTTTTTGGTCCTATTTCATTGGCTATATTCGCCTTTCCTTCCCACCTTGAAAGCGGGTACTCTCCTCCGACGCGCATACTGCTGAACAGAGCGTCTCGGGGACTGGTAAAACTTGTTTTGTTACAACCTCTAGACTATTGCCTACCCACTTGTGTTACCGACGGACCGATGCCTGTGTAACAGACCTGTAACGGAGTTTGTACTGAATGGAATAATATCTCTGGCGTCCAAGTTCTGAATCTGATGCGGTTTTCACAAGTGTGGGATTTGTAACACTGCGCTGGTGTGACATCGTTCGCATGTAAACCGATTGAGCAGGATTGACTCTTGGAAGTGATCAAAAAATGGACTACTGTTAATTTTTATTCACAATGGGATTAAAACTATTTATTTTCCTCGGTTTATTCTGCGTCACCTCAGGTAGGACACACATTTGCCATTGACCATAATGTATTGTAGATAAAAATGTAAATGACTTGAGACACCCATTTTACAACAAAGTATGGTATAGGCTTTCATAAAACGGTATTGTTATTGTCCTGTAGATTAGTGTTTATCCTATCAATTTTCACTTATTATTCCAAATTGCCGGTTTAAATATCAGCTGGAATTCTGTACACTTTGATGCGCATCTACCTAGCACCTTAAGCCGTTCAGAAACAGGTCACCGAATTGATGCTATGAATTGTGTCCATGCGTACTGTGTTTGTTTCTGTCATTTAAGTTTTAGGTTTCGGGGTTGATCCTGCTCTATGCATCAATGTTTTCGATGAATTGACGCTTGGAGAGGGTTTTGATGGAGTTACTCAAGTCCAGGGCTTCCACAGCGAGTCTCGGGCGTTCCACTTTCAAGGTAAGACGCTCCCATAAAGAAACCTAATAGGCTATGCTATCTGGTATGTTGAAGGCGAGAGGGCAAGAATGGTTAGTTGCAGTTTTTTCCTCATCAGAATGAGACAAAACAGCAGGCATTATGAGTTCAAAAACTCATGGTAAGGGAAAAAACGTGTTTCTTTCCATGTAATATTAGATTGACTGTCATGTATGGTGAATGGGTGTTGATGCTTTTGGAAGCTCTCACATAAAAGGAAAACATTCCATTTATACATATTGTCCACAATATAACCTGTTTGTTTGCACAACCATTTATTTTGACATACTTATCCTAGTGTTGTCATTTTCTCTCTGCCCTGGGATGCCACCTGCCCAAAGCAAAGAACAGTGTTCCCATAAGAGAGGGGGACACAGACATGCAAAGAATTATGGAAAGATTGGGCATAATGAGAAGTCAGCAAACAAAACCCCAGGCTCATGGCGATGTATGGTGTGTGGTTGATGTTGAATGAGCCACTCTACAGGCCCCAGCCAGACTGGACCTTTAATGACCCCCCTAGGTCTGAGGTCTATGGGTTGTCTAGCCTGAACCTGTTGTTGGTGATTCCAACAGAGGACCTGTATGAAAATGTATGCACTCACTCCTGTAAATTGCTCTGGATGAGAGAGTCTAGTAAAATGTAATTCTATGCTCTAGTTGTACATCCTACTGCTCTGCCCTTGGACAAGCACCTCTCAGAATATCACTACATGATACATAGTGTTTCCATGGATAAATTATCTGGAGAATAATTTCAACCTGGACAAATTGGCACCTGAAGCAGTAAGCCTCCAGATCAATGTATACAAAATAATGAGTTATGGCTTCAAAAGGAACATTTGCCATCTTATAGCACATCATCCTATATAAAAGTAAATAACATTGTTATAGGAATAATTAATTTCCAAATTCTTCTACGTGTACCTGGTATCTTCTCCTGCCTATCCTCACACATACTCCTCTGTAGCGACACCAGCACAGTTACTGTATGTATAGTGCAGCTGGAGCCCCTCTTCCTCTTTGAAGATAGGGGGACATGATGTCCCGTCCTCTACTCCAACGCTTATGCATTCCACCTAGGCGGGGTTCCACCCGCCCTCTCTCCTTCAGTTTGCCATTAAGGTCACACAATGGAAACATGACTCAGACATCCCCATACATTCTTCAGCGTTACCCCTTATTTCATTTAGGATGTCTCTGTTCAGTAAGTCATGCTGGGTGGAGGCGAGGAGCGGAGCGGAGCGGCAGTCAAACCTGCTGGCCTCTGTGTAGTGTAGTCACTGAGCAGGCTGTCTAAAGCGAGGGGAGCTGTCTGAGTCAGGAGAACATTCCCTAAATGTCAAACAGAAATGACCCAGAACGTGGTTGCCATGTTCTCAGAATATAAGATATTAATGTTCTAGACACGTTTCATGGGAACATTGCAAGAACATTCCTGTGTTCAGTTTTCTGAGGGTTAGGAGAATATTCCATCAACATCCCACCAAACATACACAGACCACAGTTGCCATGTTCTCAAAACATAAGATATGAATGGTCTAGACACATTTCAAGGGAATGTTGCAAGAACATTTCTGTGTATCAGTTGTCAGAACGTCACCTGATGGTTCCAAAGAAACATTCTCCCCAAAGTTTTGTTTCATTAAACATTGTTACTGTTGCCGAGCACATCAAGGACCTGATTAATTTACCTCTGATCTATTCACAGCTCTTTGTCAGTTGGCAATGTTAGAGACACACATGGTGCTTTTAACAGTGCGTTCTGTTGACATACATAATTACATTGCTCATGTTCATTTAAAGTAATTATTTTTCAGCATGTCCTCATTTGGGATTTGAACTCAGAACCTCTTGGTTCACAGCATTCCAATCTTTCTGCTACGCCACCATGTCTGTCAGTTATCAGTTAATCTGACTATTTTCTCATTGATTTGATTTTCTTATTTCAGCTATTTTAGTGTTGGTGGGGCATTTTACCCTGTTTTAATCTTACTCCTGATTCCCTATGAACAATGAAATAGTTGTTATTGTGTATACTTTTAAACAGAGCTGAGATTGACTTCAAAGTGTGTTTCAAGAAGATGACAGAGAGATGCTCAGCTATATATAATTAATAAATACTCATAAATTATGAAAGGTATTGGAAATGTAATTTGTGCTCAAGGGGTAATCTTACAGATTCACTTATTTTAATGATAAACTGATTTTAATTATATCAGTTATGGGTGTTGTATATGTTACCAAATAATGACATTAACATACATTGCTTAGAAAGTGAGAGTAGTGTGACTCCCCATGTGGGTCTCAAACCCAGGCCACCAGCACCAATGAAGAACACCTTAGCCACTCTCCCAATAAGGGATGTCCCTAGAGTGTACAGTATGTGCTTATTGGGCCAAAATAGTTAGGTCCTGTCCTGAAGCCAACCCTAACTCCTTCTCCCTAGACACTTGTGTAGATATGAAACTGGGTAGATATAAGCAATAGGGCAAATTAACTTTGAAGTAAATCTCAGCTCTGTTAAAAGTACACAAGAAAACCGATTTTATTGATCATAGTGATTCAGGGGTAATATTTAAACAGGGTTATGCCCCACTAACATTATACAACTCTACAAAAAGCCCTAAAATTGCTGAAATAAGTCAGTCAAATCAATGATGAGAAACTGTTCATTAACTGATACAGACA
Source organism: Oncorhynchus kisutch (assembly GCF_002021735.2). Classification (NCBI taxonomy): domain Eukaryota; kingdom Metazoa; phylum Chordata; class Actinopteri; order Salmoniformes; family Salmonidae; genus Oncorhynchus; species Oncorhynchus kisutch. The sequence goes on from NC_034177.2 coordinate 21,407,746, forward strand.
TGGTGGGTTAGCAGGATGATCAAACTGCGGTGAACCTAAAGGTTGAGAGTTCAAATCCCAGGGCTGGATATTTTTAATAATAATAATTGTACTAATGAAGATGCACAATATAATAATTGATGTCAAATGTAAGTTGAAAACACAGTTAAAAGCATTGTTTGAGTGTATCTAAACTTGCCAACAAATAAAGAGCGGTTGTTCACCAATCAGCCTTGATGGGCTTGGCAACAGTAACAAGGAGTGATGTTTAATGATGAAACAAACATCTTTGGTGACCATCAGGCAACATCCTGAACACTGATACACAGGAATGTTGATGCAACATTCCCATGAAACGTGTCTAGAACATTAATATTGAATATTCTGAGAACATGATAACTTACCCGGACATTGGTTATGTTTGACATTAAGGGAATGGTCTCTTGGAAACAGTCCTTGCATGTCACTGGACCATTCCTATGAAAACATTAAGTAATGACCTAATGAGACTCTTAAGAGAACGTTCTCTAAAGTTGTTTAATTCCTAAAGTTGTGTGAACGTTTGTTGCTAGCTGGGTGCCTGATTGCCCATGGGGATTGCTGGTATCTCTAGGAGGGGGAGAAGAAGGATACGTTTCTGTGCACTGGCTTGTATGAACTATGTGTGTTTGTGAGAGAGCTGGGAAGGTGGGGATTATATTTTAGAACTTCTCACCTGCTGCAGATTGCCTTTGAAATTACCTGTCAGCCGTACAGTGAGTGGCAGTACTGTAGATATACAGAGGTAGGCCTCGGACTGATATGATAAAGCTGGAAGAAGGAATGTCCCTGTGCTACATATGAAACAGACGGCCACAACCAGAGCACTGAACTAGGATCAGACTCTGTCCTAACTGATCCTGGAAGAGGAGCCTACCATGGTCACGACAGCAAGCAGCCAATGAGCAGTATCCTATCTACACAGCTGCATGCATGTGAGCCCAGAGACCCACGTGCTGATTTTATGTCATCACCACTGTCAGAAAGGCATTCGTTCTTGTTGAGTGTTTGAGCACTGAGCAGCACTGCCGGTGAAGTGTTTCTGTGTATCTGGTGGTGGTTATGCTCCTAACTGCAACTGCCCTGGAGGGTAGAGGGATGGAAGAGACTCATTTGTTATACTGCAGCGCTCCCTGTGTGTGTGTCAACCAAATAGGAGGCAACTAATGGACTAACCTCTGGGGCTACAGCCACCAATGCCAGCTACCAAAGCTATTCTGGCAAAAACACTGCATTCCTTTCTGATTCTGTGGTAGGACTTCTTTTTCTTTTTTTTTTTACCTTTATTTTACTAGGCAAGTCAGTTATGAACAAATTCTTATTTTCAATGACAGCCTAGGAACAGTGGGTTAACTGCCTGTCAGCTCAGGGATTTGAACTTGCAACCTTTCGGTTACTAGTCCAATGCTCTAACCACTAGGCTACCCTGCCGACTTGTAACAGTAACTTGGAATCCAGGTGTTAGCCCTCTTAGTCCAACCAGATCCTTTATTCCAGAATTGCTTATGGTGGTTGAGTGATATTTATGTCATCTCCGGGCCACCATAAATAGTGTCTACACTTAACCTTTTATTTAACTAGGAAATTCAGTTAAGAGCAAATTCTTATTTACAATGATTGCCTAGGAACAGTGGGTCAACTGCCTTGTTCAGAGGCAGAACAAAAGATTTTTACCTTGTCAGCTCAGTGATTCAATCTAGCAACCTTTCGGTTACTAGCCCAACGCTCTAACCACCAGGCTACCTGCCGCCACCATAGATTTAGGACTAGTGGCTGACACCAGCTCAAAGACTCTGAATGTCAGACAGCCAGTGGCTGAGTCGATCAGAGAATTTGGGAGAGAGTGCTGCCCCAGCAGTCCTGGAGGTGCCCTTGGCTCGGTTTAGTATTTGTTCCAGTAGAGCGGACACACAGTGGAGGGAGAGACCATCCTCCGAATGCAGATTTCCTGAGCCAGCAGGAGCTGGAGCTGGTATTGGAATATTCAGCGAGTAGGCTAGCCAAAAGGGGGCTACGTGAGGGTTTCGAGTTGCTGTTGAGTTTATTATTAATGTAATCCCCCTAGAGAGAGGTTCTCAAGCCCAACCCTCCCACGCAGATGCCTCAGCCTCAGCACCGATGTTTAAAGCAGAGTGTTTTGAAAAAATGCTATGTCATTTTCTAACTGCCAGTGTTACGCAATGTTGAGTGAGTCATGAATATTTTTATCGTCTACCTGTGGTAGAGCTCTGCTAGCCGAGCCTGATGGGCCCCAACATTATACATTGGTTAGGGCCTGTTTTCTTCCATCAATAACTAGAATATAGGTAGGGCTTGGGCATCATTAAATTGATCACTAACATTTTGAAGCTGAGCCAGTACAGTCATATCTTACTAAGATCAAAACATGCTGTCAGAAGTGCTTCAACCTCGTCAAATATAAGACAGGAGAGATTATTTCACAGAAAATAATAATGTTCCTTGAGTTTTGTCTGGGTTTAGAGTGATGAAAAGTAGTTAACAGCTCACTGCTCTGTCTCGACATTGAGCAGAGAGGCGCAAGCGGAGCTGTTGCTATGGTTACTCACAGACTCAGCCGCCATGAGCAGAATGCATGCAGAGCGAGCCTCCTGTGCACAGGGAGCCAGTGACCAACAGAGAGGAGCGGCTAATAGATTTACGGTCATGGCTAGAAGAAATACAGCTTTTGTCAAATGACTTTTCGTAGCAGGTTAAGAGAATTAACGTAGCAGGTTACGTGAATTAGGTTAAGAAAAGGCTTAGGGTTGTTATTGGCTAAACAAATGAACTTTTGACGATAATTTTACAAAAGCTGGATCCCTTCTAGCCACGATTTGTATTTAATAACTGAGGAAGTTATTTCTGATTTCAGGCAGGCCTGGACATTAAATTTGACAGAAGGAATCGGGCCTGGGTAGGGTAGGGCCTGAATGTCGCAGGCATGGGTAGGGGTCGGGCTAAAAATGAATTCCCATGCAGAGCTCTAATCTGTGATATATTATTTGTTCTCTAATATGGCCGTTTAGGATATTGTTTATGTTTGGACTGACTGGTCCCACTTGGTCATTCTGTGCCAGGAATATTTATGCAGCTCACAATAATAGCATTTCATAATTAACAAATACCCTGGGTTAAATAATCTATGGTTCTATTTCAATACCTCAGGTAAAATCACGTTCTCTCTTCTATAGTATGAATTATCACCAGTACAGTTCAATTCAGAAAATTATATTCAAATACAGTATTTCAGTCTTACCACATAACATGGGGTGATCAGTTACTGTTCAATTGAATTTTAGAATGTGCTAAATGAGCGACTTAAGTGAATTTGACTGTGGTATGATCATCGTGCCAGATCCGGTATCTAAGAAACAGCTGCCTTCCTGGGCTTTTCACACACACAACAGTGTCAAGGGTTTACAGAGAATTGGGCGACAAACAAAACAAAACATCCAGTCACCGGCAGTCCTGTGGACGAAAACAGTTAGTTGATGAGAGAGGTTCGAATGAGACAAACACAGTAGAGCTGTGGAGAATAGTGTACTTCAAGAAAAGGTCCTCTTGAAAATATTTCTTCAGATGTCTTCTTTCTTTGCATGCAATGGAAGATGTCGTTCTCTCTGGGTAGGCTCGCCATCCAAGAAGACTCAAACGCCATCAAAAAACCTGACCTGCGTGTTGAATAGGCAGGCCAAAACTTACACTTATGCATACTATGGATTAATAAACTGTACTTGGCTCCAAAAGGGGGCTTCGCCCCATACCGCATTGGTAATAAAGCATAATTTGTTTGACTGCAACTTCTGGGGTAGCTAGCTTTAGCTTGGTACCTAGCTAGCACCAATACAACCAGCCTGAAAACAATGACCAGTAGAAACTGCAGTCATATTCATTATTCTTAGGAATGATTTAGGAATCCTTGTGAGTAAGTATTAGCTAGGTTGCCACTTGTTATTCGCCTATTGAAATTGAACTTCAGTTGATGAAAATAAATAGCTAGCCAGCTACTTAACCCTGTTGCCCAAAGCTAACATTATAAGCAGACAGCTGGCTAGTGAGGCTCGACCGTACCGGGTTTTGTGTTGTGAAGCTAGCCACAATAAGGATTAGGCACAATAGTGGAATTTGTGGTTTGCCTTCAAAATAAAAGTATGAATTTTAGAAAGGGCTAAATGCCTACCTTCAAACTCAAAAAGTGCAAATCAATCCCAGAATAACAGCAATGGACCTTGTAAAGATGCTGGAGGAAACGGGTACAAAAGTATCTATATCCACAGTAAAACGAGTCCTATATTCGACATAACCTGAAAGGCTGCTCAGCAAGGAAGAAGCCACTGCTCCAAAACTGCCATAAAAAAAACTGACTACGGTTTGCAACTGCACATGGGGACAAAGATCGTACTTTTTGGAGAAATGTCCTCTGGTCTGATTAAACAAAAATATAACTGTTTGGCCATATTGACCATTTATGTTTGGAGGAGAAAGGGCGAGGCTTGCAAGCCAACAAACATCATCCCAACCGTGAAGCACGGGGGTGGCAGCATCATGTTGTGGATGTGCTTTGCTGCACGAGCGACTGGTGCACTTCACAAAATGGATGGCATCATGAGGAAAGAAAATTGTGGATATATTGGAGCAACATCTCAAGACATCAGTCAGGAAGTTAAAGCTTGGTCACAAATGGTTCTTCCAAATGGACAATGAACCCAAGCACATTTCCAAAGTTGTGGCAAAATGGCTTAAGGACAACAAAGTCAAGGTATTGGAGTGGCCATCACAAAGCCCTGACCTCAATCCCATAGAAAATTTGTGGGCAGAACTGAAAAAGCTTTTGCAAGTAAGGAGGCCTAATAACCTGACTCAGTTCCACCAGCTCTGTCGGGAGGAATGGGCCAAAATTCACTCAACTTATTGTGGGAAGCTTGTGGAAGGCTACCCAAAACGTTTGACCCAAGTTAAACAATTTAAAGGCAATGCTACCAAATACTAATTGAGTGTATGTAAACTTCTGAACCACTGGGAATGTGATGAAAGTAATAAAAACTGAAATAAATAATTCTCTCTCCTTTTTTATTCTGACATTTCAAATTCTTAAAATAAAGTGGTGATCCTAACTGACCTAAGACAGGGAATTTTTACTAGGATTAAATATTTGGCTAAGGTGTATGTAAACTTCCGACTTCAACTGTATATATGTATTCTATTCTACTGTATTTTAGTCAATGCTACTCCGACATTGTTCAACCTAATATTTATATATTTCTTAATTCCATTCTTTTACTTTTAGATTTGTGTATATTGTTGCGAATTGTTAGATACTACTGCTGGAGCTCGGGACGCAAGCATTTCGCTACACCCGCAATAACATCTGCTAAAAATGTGTATGTGAGCAATAAAATTTGATTTGATTTACTCTTCGAGTTCCTTCCCTGACTGCGATCAGAGACTGATCTACCTTGCAGCTGCTCGTATGCATTAAAGATGTTTTATATTATCCAATTAAATAGTCTCTGCCTTAATCTTTGGATCTAGTTTTCCACAATAATAACAAAGAAATAAATGTACAAATAGAATAAACTGCTATTAAAATGTCTTCTCTATGGTTACACAACATGTGCGTCTCAAAAGTTACCATGAAATGGCATCTGACTGCCTGCATTAGCTAGTGCTATGTACGTTTCAATGTGTCACTCAACTAACAAATAACTTTGAACAAAGTACCAATAAGTTGACTTTTCTACAATATATTACGGACACCAAATGCATCCGTTTGATATATTGTTCACTTGGGAATATTATTATTACTGCTACAAAAGTTGCTTAGCAATTAGCATAAGTTACACCATTTACATTCACTAACATATAGAAAAGTTAGCTTTGGCCCGCTAACGTGGCTCTAAATCAATAGCTTCATTAATGAAAATAAAACTCATCAAGTAAATGGTCCACAAATGCATTCAACCACTTCAAGATGTTGCAATGAATAGAGCATCAATTATCAGCGTTTTTCAGAAAATATATCCATGTTTTCCTCGTTATTTTTGCTTTAGAGCATAGGAGAGAATGTGCTATAAATGACGCTTCCTCTACATGGCTTGCTCGACATTGCAACGATTGAACTGTCAAAGGTGGGATCTAAAGGATTTGCGCACTTCTGATTGGGTGATAATCTAATTGGTTTGTTTGTTCACATTTACATAAATATTTCATCCATTGTTTTGACCTGGGTTACACACAGTTGCATTTTGAGAGAGATGACATGAAATGTTGGAGAGGAGTGTTATAAACCTGACCAGTGTTATTTCCATCAGGACACCGCTGTGATCCTTTACTTGCTGTTGTTGCTTTGTTATGGGTAAAGTCAGGCATCTTCATAATTTGAAACCAGGGCCAAAATGAATTGAAATGTTTTCCAGTGAATTCATATCGTCCTTGAGAGGCTGTTTACATCTCTATAAACTAAGTTCTTCCCTGTACAGTATACAGTAAAGAAGTCACTCTGAAAAGAGAGGACGATATGGGAGCAGAAAGGATTGTGATAGTTAGGTTAACGTACTGTAGGGCAGCTTTTCAAAGGGAGCTTTTAAAGGCACCTGATCTAAATACTAAACATATGAACCATTGATTAGATTGGCAGTATTTATTTTTCAATGTTGTGCACGGACTTAGAGTTCAGACCGACAAAATAAGGTATTATTACTCAGTGACAGATTAGAGTCAATCCCTATGATGGAGACTATCGCCTGGTATGAAACCATTTAAAGCTGTTTATACTGGATCCTGCAGATAAGATTAGCGTGCCGGCAAGGCTAACACAAGGCTGTGCTTCCCAGGAACACTCTCTGAGACTTTGGACTTCTCACTCTGTCAATGCATTTCTTGATTCCTGAAAATGTAAATGTTTTATTTTTTTCAGTAATTATCTGTGTGCATTAGTTTTAATGAAACATTGAAAGCGCTGCCGATGTGAGATAAGGTATGCCGATGTGAATTGATTGGGATTGATTTGGTGGGGGGGGCCTCTTATCAGAGCAGAGTCTCATCCACTCCTTTTTCATGTGGAGGGTTTTTGGGAGGTTTACTGGTAGGGTACTACTGTCTGGTGGTAATCTTATGCCATGAGTGAGCAGCACTGATGCAGGGGTCCTATCTCTGTGCTTTAAATGCAGGCTTCTCCAAGGACAGCCGTGCTTATCAGTAAGTCCTAGAAAGGGGTCCGGTGAGCCCCACCCTGCCCCTCCTCCCACTTGGGCGTCTCCCCATCCACCGTGGGGAGGCAGGCTGTGTCCTGGAGAAGAGAAGCTACTAACAGATCAAAGGCTGATGACTTTCTGTGGAGCCCTGTGGTGGGGCTTAGTCCCAAGGTCCCTCGGCCCAAACTGCCCCCTAACCATTGTGTCTGGGATTGAGGTATCACTGTGGTCCTCCCCTTTCCTTGCCCAGTCACACTCGCCATGCTTAGGTCTGGCACATGACTGACCAGCACTGCACTCTACTATCTTCGGGATGAAGTATTTTGCTTGAGTTTAGTTTTGTTTCAAGTCTGACAAATGGCTTATTGTATTTCTGTTGTAGAAAATTCCACGGGATCTGACTGCAATTGTATAATTTTTCCAAAGGGAAAAAATGCACCAAACCCTTTATGGGTCAGTCTATTTGATCTGTAATTGTGATTTAATGAGGCGGTCTACTAAGACACTTCAAAGCATTAATCATTTCCACCAATGTCCTACATTTATTATGAAAAGTGGTCACTTATATTTAATTATTCATTCAGAGGCTTTCTGTTGCTACCATCACAACTGCAAAAAGTGAATCTAGACAAGCCTAAATATATTTTGAGTGATAATTCACTTTTTAAAATTAATCCTCACCAAACTAAAATTATCTAATCTCATTGGCAAAAATGGGGGGGGGTGTAAAATAAGCACAAGTATGTACCAATGACGTTAGGTAATTTAGCATGGTAATAGACACTAAGTGAATTATCACAATATAAGATATTTAGGCTTGCTTATGTTTCCCTTTTTGCAGTGCAGGTTATTGCTTTAGCAGACTACTCTGGTACATGTCATCACACCATCTGACCCACCTCAGCCAATAACACTTTAATGATAGTAGCTCTGTTGAGGATGTACTCAAGCACTGTATCTGTCTAGTTGACCGAAAAACCAGACAACCTTTTTGTTCTGACAGAAATTACTCAAAACATGGCCTCCCCATGGAGTAGCCTAGCCAGGATCAGACAGATGCTAATGCTAGCAGCACACGCTACACTCCTTCTCTGAAGACTGTATAACGTGCTTCTCTCCAGTCACATGCATTGCACATGTCTCTACTCTGTGTGCTCACCCTGCACAGTGCCAGGCTTCATCATGGCCTTTATAGCATTTTCATATTACATTGTGTTAATTGGCTACTCCCACCAGCTGGAAGTAAAATGTTTATGCGCTGATGAAAAGAGAGGCAGCGATGCTAGCTTAGCTTCCTGTAGCTCTAAAGTGTGCCATGGCATCATGCATGCATCCCCTGGCTGGGAGTGAACCCTTTGATGTGATTTGCTTCTGAGAAACATCATCATTTATTGATGCTTCCATTAAAGTAGCATAGATGTCTGGGTGGAGTTAGGGGGAGAAGGTGGCACACTAGTGGGACTGGAGAACAGAAGACCAGCTGCAGAACAGTAGCTACAGACTAGCCAGGCTACACAGAGATCTGAATTTCCACCGCACTTATTCCTTTTTTTTTTTTTCTTCAATCTTTCTTCTTCTTCTTATTTCTTCCTTCCATTTTCTTTCTTCTTCGAGCTCAAAAGGTGCAGCTCTGAAGCTGCTCGTCAGAGATTGTTCAGCTTCATAGGAGCTGACATCTTTTGTTTGTATTCTCTATAACAGCCAGATGTGTTTGGATAGTTTCAAGCTGTGTTGAAATACTTATTTTAACTGTCTGTACCAACAACTGAGGCATTTGTGAATCACGCTAACGGGGGTTTGTTTCTCTGTTCTGGCTCTGTTTGGCTTCAGTTGAGACACATTTACATTTTAGTAATTTAGCAGACACTCATATCCAGAGCCACGGTGTAACACTGATCTCCCTGTTATTCATCTAAACACATTATACTGGTTGAAATCATCCTTAATTTCTAATATGGCACTATGGTTGAACAATCATGAATATCCTTTGTATTTTGCAACAATGATAACCTGTAATGAATAAAAACACATGGAAATGAAATGCCTACGTAAATAATGCTAATGTGTTTGAATGCTCAAGTGCTACTACAATATTGCCTTTTTAATGACCAAACTGCCAACCATCCTTTCCCCAGGTTCGTCCAGGGAGGTGAAGGCTCCTGAGGATGTGTCTGAGCGGATGCTCCAGAAGCTGAGGGGCCGGAGGGAGTTCACCATTGTGGTCACCCTGAAACAGGAGCACTTCAACTCTGGGGTCATCCTATCCATCCACCACTCTGAACAGAGGTATCGCCAGAGCCATTACAAATACGTACTGAATACAATGCTTTAGTCCTCACAATACCCACTGACCACAATGCCAGAGTCCACATAAAACACACTGGTCAGAGAATGAATGGCTCAACTTTGCAGTGAATTCCATAAAAAAAATATGGGATTGTCATCTGTGCGTAAAATGTGTTGAGGGTACATACAGTATTTTTGTAAATCTGTTAGTGCTGCAGGAATCAGATGACAAAACAGACTAAACAATGCTGTACAGAAAAAGCCAATTACACCAACACTTTATTCCTAGTACATCACCAAACTAAACACAAAACCGTGGTGATTGTGAACAGTTAGTTAGCTAGTATGCTGATCTGTTTTCCAGTCAGGATGCCACATAATGTGTTGATTGAACTGTGTATATTAAAGTCAGCGCAGAGTAAAGACCTCATAGCGACGTTAATGACTTTCCCCAGCTCTGATTAGCTGAGCCAGACTGTGTGCAGGATGTGTGTTCACGCTACAGAACCATTGTTTCATTTGGTTTAGAAATGGGTTGTTGGGGGATCTCGGCAGGCAGTGTTACTGGATTTGTGCAGCTGGTATATTGTGCATGGCTGGAGGACAATAACTCATTAGATTCGGTTTGTAGATAAATCCACTCCACCGCTACAGTTCTTCTAAATGGCTGTTTTTCTTTTGAATAATGCTTTGAAGTGAGTAGAAGTCTTTAAAGCCAGAGCTGATGAATCTGTATTGGCAACTCTGTCAGCTCTTTCCATTAGTGTCGCTACTTCACATGGGGAATCTCAACGGACTAGACAGAAGGAAGGCAGGGGTTTCCTGGAATACCAATGTACCAATGAGTTTACTCCTCTCACTCACATTACACATATGCATTAGTGTTGTCTCGCTGAAGCTGTCCTTGACAGCCGTTGTGTAGCATTAAGCTTGCACTTCAAGTGATTGGATCTTGAAAGGGTTTGCAGATCTACAGAGGAATGTGTCATGATTCTTTGAAACAGGGTGAAGCACTTATAATTTACCATGGGGTGAGTGCGGTGCACAATCCACTTTACTGGAAGGATTCTGATTCAGGGAATGAACAGGAAATGTTCAGCTATCTGTAGAGTTATGGGTGTGGTCTGTCCTCAGTTTTACTGCCTTTTTACCTCTGTTAGTGATGTTGTGGTTGAATTGGGTAGTGTGCACTACATGGCCGAAAGTATGTGGACACCCCTTCAAATTGGTGGATTCGGCTACTTCAGCCACAGCCGTTACTGACAGTGACAGGTGTATAATATCGAGCACACAGCCATGCAATCGGCATAGACCAACATTGGCAGTAGAATGGCCTGTACTGAAGACCTCAGTGACTTTCAACGTGGCACTGTCATAGGATGCCACCTTTCCAACAAGTCAGTTCGTTAAATTTCTGTCCTGCTAGAGCTGCTCCAGTCAACTGTAAGTGCCTTCATTGTGAAGTGGAAATGTCTAGGAACAACAACTGCTCAGACGCGAATAGGTAGGCCACACAAGCTCACAGAAGGGGACTGGCGAGTGCTGAAGCACGTAGTGCGTAAAAATGTTCTATCTAATGGAAAATCTTCCCAGAAGAGTAGAGGCTGTTATATCAGCAAAGGGGGGACCAACTCCATATTAAAGCCCATGATTTTGGAATGAGATGCTCGACGAACAGTTGTCCACATACTTTTAGCCATGTAGTGTATGTGTGTAGCATTTTCTCTCTCCATATTCCATCTGCTCATTATTTCAGGATCCACTTTAGACAAACTTGTGTCCATATCAATTCCTCTCTCCATCCATATTCTGTCTGCTCGTCCCTTCAGGTTCCTGGAGTTGGAGAGCAGTGGGCAGCGCAATGAGGTGCGTCTCCACTACCGCACCAAGGGTCAGAAGGCCCACACCGAGGTGTTTCCCTACAGCCTGGCAGACGGACAGTGGCACAAGGTTTCTGTGGCTGTCAGTGCCTCCCACATCATACTGCACGTTGATTGCAACAGGTAGGCTAAATGTACTGAGATATAAACATGTTTTATTTAATCCAGTATTATTCCCAGTATAAACAACCTATAATATGTAGGGAATAGGATGACCGAAGAGGGTGTATTTTAGTGTTAGAGGCATTATTACCAATCAATTTAATCAAATATGTGACTCACCACCTGGATTTGGTCTTGTTTTTTTTACATTGGATAAAAGTAGAGACTCAGAGCTACAAAATGGTATATCATACACTGCATTTCTGAGTAACAATGGGAAAGTAATTATGCTTTGCAAGTTGGTGAACTTGTAAACTCACTTTTTAGAATGTTTTCTGAATGTTTTGGTATCTCGTGAAGAGCTCTTCTTTGTCTACACCCATTCAGCATCATTGACACCCTCTTAAGCTTGAGCCCCACCCATCTCGTTTCACTCTCGGAGCGTTCAAAGCGCACACTTGACACTCTGGATGATTTGTTTACCTCTGGATAGCATGAAAACAGCCTAACCAGCTCTGCTGGCAACAATTTCATGACTCTTTTTTGCCGACGTTTACTGACACCGGCCATATACAATGGGTGTTTTACACTTTAGCTTAAGACATGTAGCTAGCTAGCTAGGTAATCAATGAACCTAGCTAGGTAAAGAACGTATAAGATCACACACGTCACTTAACGTTAGCTAACGAGCCAGCCAGCTAACGTTAGCTAGTTAAACAACAATGAACATCATGCTAAATCATGTCGCTAGTACCCTGCATGAATCTGCTGGGAGCTAACCAACCAGGTTCAATGTTAACTAGCTAACATTAGGTTCTAACTTGCAAAGCAAACGACTCTGGGATACGAATAATAACGTTATACACGTAACGTTAGCTAGGGTGCCAGCCAGCTAACGTTAGCTAGCTAGCTAACAGTACACTTTAGCTTGAAATGAAAACACTCTGACAAAATCAGAAACTTGTAATATCTGAAAATGTAGCTAGCTAGACTATCGTACCCGTATACATCATCATGCATGATGGATGGGTCTCCCTGTCACGGATGCCATGCCACGGTTGCCCTTAGTTTGAAGATGTAATCCGGTGTTTTCTCCATCTCTTTAGCTATCACACTCCAATTCCACTGATTTCAAAACTCGATCCTCCAGAAAGTGGTGAGCAACACTTACGCAGCTCCACTACACAATACATTAAAAAAAGCCTCGTTCAACAGGATTACCAACACAGACTGACCAACTCAAATAGACAGAAGCCCTCTGTATGGCAGACCAATCCGAACTCCTCTTTCGGCATGTCTAGCCCACTCATTATCTCAGCCAATCATGGCTAGTGGAAAGGTTGCTGACTTTTTCTGTGGCTTAACCAACAATGCTCATAACTGTAAAGTTTTATTCGTATTTACAGATGGCATATATGTTTCTTATTAAGGGACATGAAAGTTCACATGTTCCAGAAGGCATTTCTACCAAAACACATTTTGATAAAACATTTTTTTTTTTAAGAATGGCTCTCCTGTGAAGTCATGACTTGCGACATATGTGTAGTTTCCTGAAACGGGTCACATATTGTTACTGTTACAAGCTTTAGTGGTAGTAGTATTAGAAGGTGTGGTGTGGTTGGCAAATACAGTATGTTTTATGATGAGCAGTAATCATGTTTTGTGGACCCGTTCCTGTCTTTCTGTCTCTGTAGGATCTATGAGAGGGTGGTAGAGATCCCATTCATGGACATCCCTGAGGACACAACCTTCTGGTTAGGGCAGCGGAGCAGCGCCCATGGCTTTTTCAAGGTAAATATTACGTTTTGTAAAGCTGAAGACTCTTCATGGTGGCTTAGGTTTGACGGTGTGGCATAAACGGTGCTGATGCTGCTTAATAAATTATTCAAATAATTGAAGAGGAAATGAAGTGCGTTGGCTCATGGACGTTGTTTTCCCACATGCCACCCTGGTATGTACCCCGCACCCCCCTTCCCATCCTCGGTTGTTTAGCCCTGGACTTGTTTTATTTATTATGGCTGGGAATTTAATTGCTCGCATTTTCTCAAGACTGCCAATGTAATTTGTGCATTCTTTCTCGTTTCTCTCCCTCACTGCTAAGAATACATTTACAATTTTGTCCCATAAATTGTTTCCCCCCTAGTCTGCTGCTCTATGCATTGCCGCCATAATTATCCCACTAACACTGATTTGGGAGAAATCATTAAACTCTCTGGACCGTGCTCATTAAACATGGTCCATTGTTTATCAGACATGAAGACATGTATCACCCCTCACAGCGGTTTAATCCACATGAGAACATCCTTCCCATATTGATAACTTAGAGTATAATGTCAGCTTTAATTTTGGATTTTACCTATTTTAACCACACTGGTACTACTTTTTGTTTGCTGTTGGGCAGAACGTGTATGTGTGTCTGTGTGTTGAACTGCGTGTGTATCATTTTGTGTGACGCTCCTGGCTGTTGCATTTACTCTGCGTTAATTGGCAGATGAAAGAAGACTTGGAGGTCACCCAGTAATCTTGACGTGTGCCCACCACACCTCCCCCTTTTGTGCCTCTGAAGCCCTGATTAGTGCTGGGAAAGGAAAGCCACATCTCATCTAAAGGAAAACCCCTTCATTAACAATCAGACATTCTTTCTCTCGGTTTGGATGGGGGTTTAGAGGAAGCAAAAATTGCATCCCCGGCAGTATAGTGGCAAACACTTTTATCACAGAGATGGGATGATACCCATTCAGCAGTTCGATATTATAGCATCCTACATGTATAATATACCTTGATGTGTGTGAAGTAGAAGTCCATAAGATGATTTATTCACAATTGATTACCAATTTAGTTGCATTTAGATCTTCATCTTTCATTAAAAGACACTGTGTGTGGTTTACAGCTGTAGTCTACATCTGGAAAGTAGCTAGTTTGTAATCATACACTCAATAACCTTTCACACTAAATGCACACATTCATCAGTGATACATACATGCATTATCATCCCTAGTCTAATGGTTTTTCAGCCTTCCACTGAGTTAGTCTAACTTACCAGGAGATGGAAACATGTTTAACAAAACATGACTCATGCCTGCTTCCATCTCGCATGATGTTGCCATGAGATATCAGCTAATTGGTTTCTTTGGATTTGAATTCATGGCCAGTAAATGAAAGTGGCAAGACAATAAAAAATATAAAAAATATCATAAGTTGCGTGGCTCCACTTCTGTAAGAGAAGTACATGCACTCAAGGAATGAGATGGGCCAGGTTTCCATGGTTACTGAGTGTCTGGATGTGTGCTTCGACCACACGATGATAGGCTATACAATGAGTATACCTATGAATCAAATTTAATGTGTATCTCATAGCTATGCTTATCAAAGGGAATCAGAAGAAAACAGAATTGAGATTACGTTCATTATTGGTTCAATTTACATCCCATTTCAGTCCAATTAACTCAACGGACATCAGGCTGTACCAGTCCAGAGAACACATTAACTCAGAGTAAACTTGTCAGACTCCCTCCCTTCTATCGAAACATACATTTCCAGTAACAGTTTTCACTAAATATTTAATACAGTTGTTTACTTATAGCACAGTATTTATTGGGCTTTGTGTGTGTGTGTGTGCTAAGAATATTAGACCATCTCTTATCTATTTTCTACCTATTGCACATGTAGTTGTCCTAGCTTCTCTTTATATAACACCATCCACGGCACTGTGATGACGGCTATCCTCTCATTTAGGGGTGCTATCTGTGATCAAGTAGGACACATTTAGTCAGACGAGACAGTACGCTCTGTGCTGGCTGTAACTAAGCCAGTGTTTTTTTCTATGTGTGTCTGCAGGGTGTAATGCAGGACGTTCAGATATTAGTCATGCCTCAGGGATTCATCTCCCAGTGCCCAGATCTCAACCGGAGTAAGTCCACACCGTAGGAGGCTGCTGAGGAGAGAACAGCTCATAATAATTGCCGGAACGGAGCAAATGGAATGGTATCAAACACCTGGAAATCATTTGTTTGATCTATTTGATACCATTCCACTACTTATTGGTGCAGTCATATACAAATGTTATTCATCTGTAACAAAGTTATGTGTAAACATGTTGTCTCTGTGGTCTGTTCATTTCTAGCTTGCCCAACCTGCAATGACTTCCACGGACTGGTGCAGAAGATCATGGAACTGCAGGATATCTTAGCCAAAACATCCAGCAAGGTACTGTAATGTATCCTGATCATAAACCTAGGTTGTCAAGGCTGATACCTCAGGCTATTCATTTCTGTTTCAACAAGTTTCATTCACCATCAAAGGGCATCTATGGTCTACCTACAGTCCCTTTGGAAAGTATTCAATATTTTGATACGTTACAGCCTTATTCTAAAATGGATTTAAAAAAATAAATAATCCTCAGCAATGTGTCGTGTCTTTACTATCATTAACTGAAGACTGATAGTTTTTATCAAAGATTCTCTGTAATTAGTTACTATGCGATCAACTGATTAATCACATAACTAATTAACTAGGAAGTCGGGGCACCAAGGAAAAATATTCAGATTACAAAGTTATTTCCTAAAATAACTTTGAAGATATTTTATCTGATCAATTAGTCTTCGAATTAATGAATTATTTACTGTACCTCACGTTAGTCTCATTCCAAACGTCTCATTCCAAATTGTTGGTTATCTGCACGAACCCAGTCTTCACTGAGTCATCCATGCATCAATTGTCTTAAATCATTTATTTATTACTAACTAAGTAATTCACAGAAATGCATAAACAAACAAACATGGTAAATGTGGTTACATGAAATGACAGGAGAATGTGCCCTAGTGGGCCGAACCGGCATGGCGGCTTGTTAGACAAGAGGGGGAGTGGGGGTCGACTAAGAAGGCACTACAGTTAATGATTATAACAATTGAAATGCTAATCCTTTACACATGAACGCTCACTCATTCGGGAACAATTGCAATCAATATATATATTTACACTCAGTGTGTCGTCTTGATCGCTGGAGAAAAGTTGGTCTTTCGTAGAATTGTCCGTCTCTCTCCCTCTCTTTCTCTGTCTTGGTTAGAGGGGATAGTTCAAAGTGACATTCGTTATAGAATGGATTTTTCGGCGGTTGTCGTTCTTCGCGTTCAATGATACCGAATTCCTAGCTGTAGACTAGTAATTAATATCAAAGACTTGTTCTCATTCTGTCGGTATCGATAGTCTAAGAGTTTAACCACTATGGTTAAAAGATTATGCAACCTTTAGCCATCTCGTAATTGAGGTAAGCTCGGTCTGGTGATAATTTCTCAAAGTTGGGTTTTATTTGGAATGTTCCAGAATGTCTGACCCTAACTTGGCTCAAGAGTGGTCCTCTGATTTAGTTCAAATCCAAATTCCCTTTTTGAGTTTTCCTTCATTAAACAGTCCAAAATCAAATTGTAAAGTTGTGTAAACAGTATCATACTCACTCATTTATCTTCTACAACAATTAGATGTAAACCTTATATCTGGGGCTATTATATAAACAACGTTATGGTGATGTGGCCACACTGTCTCCCATGAGTTTCCCAAGTTGTGACAAACGGACCAGTTCGTAGATGGATACTTCACCGATCTTTTACACTTTCTCCGGAACATGAAATTTGTTCGTACCTCAAGTTCTGTGAGGTGGAAGGATTTCCTTTGTCTCCATGAAAAACTACTCTCTATAACTGTGTGTCCATGAGGTCTTCTCAGGAATTTACGACCGCTGACCACAGAAGCCTAGTTGAAGGAGGCAAGGGGGAGGCAGGGAGAGGGAGATGGGTTTGCTATACCCAAAGAGGCCAACGTCATGACAAATGTACACACAATACTCCACAATGAAACTTTAGAAACTCCACTTTAGAAACAGAAATACCTTATTTACATAAGTATTCAGACCCTTTGGTATAAGACTCAATTGTTTCCATTGATCATCCTTGAAATGTTTCTTCAACTTGATTGGAGTCCTCCTGTGGTAAATTCAATTGATTGGACATGATTTGGAAAGGCATACACCTGTCTATATAAGGTCCCACAGTTGACAGTGCATGTCAGAGCAAAAACCAAGAATTGTCCGTAGAGCTTCGAGACAGGATTGTGTCGAGGCATAGATCTGGGGAAGGGGACCAAAATATTTCTCAAGCATTGAAGGCCCCCAAGAACACAGTGGCCTACATCATTCTTAAATGGAAGAAGTTTGGAACTCCAAGACTCTTCCTAGAGCTGGCCGCCCAGCCAAACTGAGCAATCGGGGGAGAAGGGCCTTGGTCAGGGAGGTAACCAAGAACCCAATGTTCACTCTGAAAGAGCACTAGAGTTTCTCTGTGGAGATGGGAGAACCTTCCAGAAGGACAACCATCTCTGCAGCACTCCACCAATCAGGCCTTTATGGTAGAGTGACCAGACAGAAGCCACTCCTCAGTAAGAGGCACATGACAGCCCACTTGGAGTTTTCCAAAAGGCACCTAAAGACTCAGCATGGTGGTGGCAGCATCATGCTGTAGGGATGTTTTTCAGCAGCAGGGACTGGGAGATTAGTCAGAATCGAGGCAAAGATGAACAGCGCAAAGTACAGAGATCCTTAATGAAAACCCGCTCCACTCAGGACTTCCGACTGGGGTGAATGTCCACCTTCCAACAGGTCAACAACTCTAAGCACACAGCCAAGACAACACAGGAGTGGCTTCGGGACAAGTCTTTGAATGTCCTTGAGTGGCCCAGCCAGAGCCTGGACTTCAGAGCCTGGACTTCAAACAGAAGGAACATCTCTGGAGAGACCCTGAAAATAGCTGTGCAGCAACTCTCCCATCCAACCTGACAGAGCATGAGAGAATCTGCAGAGAAAAATGGGAGAAACTCCCCAAGTACAGGTGTGCCAAGCTTGTAGCGTCATACCCAAGAAGACTCGAGGCTGTAATCGCTGCCAAAGGTGCATCAACAAATTACTGAGTAAAGGATCTGAATACTTATGTAAATGTGATATTTCAGTTTGGTATTTTAAATAAATTAGCAAAAATTCCGAATAACCTGTTTTTGCTTTGTCATTATGGGGTATTGTGTGTAGATTGATACACTTTTTTTTTGGGGGGGGGGGGGGGGTCAGTTTTAGAACAAGGCTGTAACCTAAAAAAAAGTGGAAAAAGTCAAGGGATCTGAATACTTTCCAAGGGCAATGTATATGAATCTACTTTGATGATGTCATACACTGTAGATCTCCTTTAGCGCATGGTTGACTGTAGCAAGGCTTGTAGTAGAATGCGTTTCATGTGTATATGGATCAGTGGTCACCAACCTTTTCTGAGTCAAGATCGCTTTCTGAGTCAAAATGCAAGCTGAGATCTACCGCCCAGATTTTTTTTTAATGACTTAGAAAATGTAAGCCTATGCAACATTAACCAATCAAAAACAGTTCTGTAGCAATGACATTTGTGCAGTAGGCTATAGGCCCAATACATTATCATTGCATATTGGCTAATCTTGAATTGCCTTGCCATTGTTGTTCTTCTCAGATCATTTTGAAATTATATTTACAAAATGTAGGTGTATGATCACACGGGTAATAGATCATTTGTTGTATTACTTATGAGGCACAGCTGAGAGAGCATAATAATAACAACGCAAGCTTATCGGAAATAATTTTCTATACTCATTCATTGCAGGGCTGGTTGTATTGTGAGTGGAAGTAGCGAGAATGTGCATTTTATGCCTTATAAAAGTGTTGAACAAAGTGTTGACAGTGCTGAATAACAATTTAAACATGAACATACTTTTAAAAACAGCAGCAGTTTGCTGTATGTGTTGTCTCTCTCTAGTCATGGTTTTAAGTTTTGCTGTGCGTTCAATATTTATTTTTACAGTCTATGGCCCAAGGAAACTGTGCAGACACAGTGGTCTGAGCTATCTGATTGGCCAGCGGTAAGCCTATAGATTCACTTGATCTTCTCTGGGCCTTCCCGGTAGGCGGAGTTCTACCTTCAGACACATGAAATGGTTAAGAATGGGAACACTTTGCCTTTCCGGGGCTAGGGCTGCTGAATGAAGTGCACCTCCAGCAAAAGCATGAAACAAATAAAAAACATAGGAAAGCAAGGCTTTATCGTTGGGTTTTTACAGAAATGTTTGGAGATCAACAGGTTGTTGACCACTGATATAGATGGATTATATGCACCGATCTGAGACCCTCTCCCTCCCTCCATCCCCGTCCTTCCCTTTGTATCTGGGCCTGGCTTGGCCAGCTGTCCAGAGCAGAGGAGATGATGAATAGTCTGGATGGATGCTACTGTGAGAGGACCTGCAGCGTCAAGGGGGTCGTCTACAGAGAGGACGAATCATTGACAGATGGCTGCAGGAACTGCACATGCACGGTGGGCTATATCAGTGTGTGTGTACTGTGTGTGTGTGTACAGTACGTGTACACTGACTGTACAAAATATTATGAACACCTGCTCTTTCCCATGAAATAGACTGACCAGGGGAGTCCAGGTGAAAGCTTGGATTATTGATGTCACTTGTTAAATCCACTTCAATCAGTGTAGATGAAGGGAAGCAGACCGGTTAAATAAGGATTTTTAAGCCTTTAGACAATAGAGACATGGATTGTGTATGTGTGCCATTCAGAGGGTAAATGGGCAAGTCAAAAGTTTTCAGTGTGTATCAAGAATGGTTCACCAACCAAAAGACATCCAGCCAAGTTGACACATCTGTGGGAAGCATTAGAGTCAACATGGATTAGTATCCCTGTGGAATGCTTTTGCCACATTGTAAAGTCCCTGCCCCAATAAATTGAGGCTGTTCGGAGGGCAAAAGGGGCGGGGGTACACTCAATATTAGGAAGGTGTTCTTAATGTTTTGTACACTCATTGTATATAACTGGTGTGTGTATGTGTGCGCACGCGTGTCTGCATGCGTGCATTTGGTTTTACTATCCTTGTGGGCTTCAGAAGCCCTCAAGGAAAATCTGTACAAGTGCCGGCCTTTCCCTCGGTCCCCATAAGGAAAAAGGCTATTTTAGTGATTGTGGTTATGGTTAGGGAAAATAGTATTTTGAATGGGAATCTATTTTTTGGTCCCCACAAAGATAGTAAAACAAACGTGTATGTGTGAGTGATTAAATCCCATTGTTGACCCTGCCTATGTTTTTGTCTTCTGTTAATCAATTGTTGGGGGGGTGGGCAGTACTCCATTGTTGATGGCTTATGTTCTCATTACTTCATTGGTTTGAGAGGAGAATTGCCCTAGATATTTAAAGAAAACAGGACATAAACACTGAGGAATAATAGAAAACATACACAGTAGCTAGGATTAAACAGAGCACCAGGACTCAGCTATGCTGGACAGACCCTCTCAAGGGTCTACTTTCCTCTTCAACAAGTATGTCAAAGGAGTGTAAATACTTATGAGAGTGCTGGGGTTATTTACCACAACAAAAGAGATTTCACCTCTGTCACTCTCCCAGCTATAGGTCATGCATTACTTTCTATGCCACTGGACTCCTGAAATGAGCCAATGGGGTGGATCTGTGGCTTAGCACCTGCAGCTGAGAAACTGAGGAGATCACATATTTCTCAGTACATTACATTGGTATAATGTGAGTAAATCACATCTCTCACTATATTGCACCTAATTACTCTCGACAGATGATAATTATCGTCTGCGATTCGTTCCGCCCCGTTTGTCTAATGAATCATCGGTGCTCATCGACGTGTCACTTCTCTGATGCAGACTGCAATTACGCCATTAGATAGACGTCTTCGTTACCTTATGTGTGGCAATTAGCCGCAACCTTTGAAACTCAAAGGTCACAGCATTAAGATGTTATCAATTATGGTGGATCAGTCACATACAGTGGTTCTTACTTTAAAAGTTGCATCATACTGCAGCACAGCTTGCAGGGTGCTGCATAATGGTATGGCACGTTGGAGTGCATGACGTCATAGTATTTTACTCTCAGCCATTGTCTCCATTAATGCTAGTTCATTTTAGTTTGACCACCAGAGAGCATCTTTGGGAAGTTAAGCTATTGAAATGACATGGAGCTGTAGACCTAAGTGTCCTGTTTACTGTAGCTGTTTTAGCGTAACTTACTTATTGGCATACAGGCCTACTTCAATATAAAGTATATCAATCAATCATTCATTTGTGCGTGTCATCACACATCATACTGTAATGGTCTGGGTGTAGCTGGTGCAGAGGAGTCAGGCGCAGGACAGCAGAGATGAGTAACACAAATATCCTTACTCAAATATTCCAATAACATGTTGTAAATACCGAGCCTACAATAACGAGAGACACATGGAAGGAGGGTTTAATACGGTAATTGGGGGGAAGCTGTAAACTCTAGCAAACCTCGTTCAGTCTCCTCAGGACTTTGAATGGCCCCACAAACCGCGGGCCCAGCTTCCGGCAGGGCAGGTGGAGGGGCAGGTGGAGGGTCGAGAGCCAGACCCGGCCTCACTGCGGTGGCGGTGAGCAGCGTCCCAGGTCTCCTCTGAGCGCTTAAACCATTCGTCCACCGCAGGAGCCTTGATCTGGCTCTGATGCCAAGTGCCAGAACTGGCAGATACCCCAGTACGCACTGGAATGGGGAGAGGTTAGTGGAGGAGTGGCGGAGCGAGTTTTGGGCCATCTCTGCCCAGGGGATGAACGCCGCCCACTCCCCCGGCCGGTCCTGTCAATAAGACCGCAGAAACCTACCTACATCCTGGTTTACTCTCTCCACCTGCCCGTTACCCTCGGGGTGAAAACCCCAGACGTTCCATGAACGCCCTCCAGACCCTTGACGTGAACTGGGGACCTCAATCAGACACCCTGTAGTGCCGGAAGACGTGTGTAAACAGGGCCTCCGCAGTCTGTAGGGCCATAGGGAGACCGGGCAAAGGGAGTAGACGGCAGGACTTAGAGAACCGATCCACAACGTCCAGGATCGTGGTGTTATCCTGTGAGGGAGGAAGATCCGGGAGGAAGTCCACCAATAGGTGCCACCACGACCGTTGTGGAATGGGTAAGGGCTGTAACTTCCCTCTGGGCAAATGCCTAGGGGCCTTGCACTGGGCGCACACCGAGCAGGAGGAAACATAAACCCTCACGTCCTATGGGAATCTGATCTATGGACCGCTCTTCTGTGTCATACATCCGGGATGGGAACCTGGTCTGTAGGACAGGGTGAAAACAAAACGGGTAAAGAACATGGCGCACCTTGCCTGGCGAGGGTTCAGTCTCCTCGCCGCCTGGATGTACTCCAGATTGCGGTGGTCAGTCCAGATGAGAAAAGGGTGTTTAGCCCCCTCAAGCCAATGTCTCCACCCCTTCAGAGCCTTGACAACAGCCAACAGCTCCCGGTCCCCCACATCATAGTTTCGCTTTGGTGGCGTATCCGAGCGCTGAGAGAGCACGGCTCTTATCCCAGCCTCGGACGCATCCACCTCCACTATAAACGTCAAAGAGGGATCTGGATGAGCCAGCACGGGAGCCGAGGTAAACAGAGCCCGCACGTGACCAAAAGCCCTGTCCACCTCAGCTGACCACTGCAGTCGCACCGGTCCCCCCTTCAGCAGTGAGGTAATGGGACCAAAGCCCTGGATAAACCTCCGGTCGTAGTTGACGAACCCTAGAAACCGCTGCGCTTCCTTTACCGTGGTGGGAGTCGGCCAATTACGCCCGGCTGAAATGCGGTCACTCTCCATCTCCACCCCTGAAGTGGAAATGCGGTACCCTAGGAAGGAGACGGACTGTTGGAAGAACAGCTATTTCTCAGCCTTGACATACAGGTCATGCTCCAACAGTCGACCAAGCACCCTGCGCACCAAGGACACATGCTCGGCGCGTGTAGCGGAGTATATCAGAATGTTGTCCATAGACACCACTACACCCTGCCTGTGCAGGTCCCGGAAAATCTCGTCTACAAATGCCTGGAAGACTGATGGAGCATTCATCAACCCGTACGGCATGACGAGGTACTCATAGTGCCCTGAGGTGGTACTAAATGCCGTCTTCCACTCGTCCCCGTCCCGGATACGCTCCAGGTTGTAAGCGCTCCTGAGATCCAATTTTGTGAAGAAGAGCTCCCCGTGCATTGACTCTATCGCACTGGCTATGAGAGGCAGCGGGTAGCTGTACCTCACAGCGATTTGGTTGATGCCTCGAAAGTCATTGCACGGGCGCAGACCTCCATCCTTCTTCACAAAAAATAAACTTGAGGAGGCGGGGTGAAGTGGAGGGCCGAATGTACCCCTGCCCCAGGGATTCGAAGACCATATGTTTCCATAGCCGCCGTCTCCTCCTGTGACGGGATACACGTGACTCCTGGGAAGTGCTGCGTCTACCAGGAGATTTATTACACAATCCTCCCCGTTGATGGGGCGGTAATTGAGTCGCGCCAAATCGACATATTCAGAGGGGATCCGCACGGTGGAGACCTGGTCTGGACTTTCCACCGTAGTAGCACCGACAGAATCCCCTAAACACCTCCCCTAGCACTTTCATGACCACCCCTTAAGAGCCCTCTGTTGACGCAAAAATTGTGGGGTCATGACAGGCCAACCAGGGTAGGCCCAGCACCACGGGAAACGCAGGAGAATCAATAAGAAAAATACTAATTGTCTCCTTGTGACCCTCCTGCGTAACCATGCCCAGTGGAGCGGTGGCCTCCCTAATTAGCCCTGACCCTAATGGTCAACTATCTAGGGTGTGCAGAGGGAAGGGCATATCTACATGAACAATGGGGATCCCTAAACTATGGGCAAATGCTCTGTCAATAAAATTCCCAGCTGCACTTGAATCTACGAGCACCGTATGCTGGAAATGTGGGGAAAACTCAGGAAAATGTATAAACAAAAACATGTGAGCAACTGGGGGCTCTGAGTGAGCCTGTTCCCGACTCACCTGGGGTGACAGGAGAGTGCCGTGCCTGCTGCCTCGACTCCCAGAGGAACATCCCCAGCAGCAACCAGCAGTGTACCCTCTGCGTACACATATGGTACAGGGAATGGCCCCTCCTCCGGACGCCCTAAGCGCAGAACCTCCCAGCTCCATGGGCGGTGGTGCTGGGGAATGGAATTGCCAGGCCCCGATCCGGACGTCCGCGGGTAGCCAGCAGGTTATCCAGCCGGATGGACAGGTCCACCAGCTGGTCAAACGTGAGAGTGGTGTCCCTGCAGGCCAACTCCCGACGGACGCCCTCGCACAGACTGCACCAGTAGTGATCGATCAGGGCCCTGTCGTTCCATCCCGTGCTGGCGGCCAGGGTCCGAAAGTCCAAGGCGAACTCCTGTGCGCTCCTCGTCCCCTGCCTCAGGTGGAACAGATGTTCACCCGCCGCTCTACTGTCAGGCTGGTGGTCGAAAAACTGCCCGAAAGCGGTGGGTGAACTCCGCGTAATGGTCCAACACCGATTCTCCTTCCCCCCCATACGGCGTTGTCCCACTCCAGGGCTTTCCCTGAGAGTCAGGAGAAGAGGGCGGACACGCTCTCACGTCGCGAAGGAGCCGGGTGGACGGTCGCCAGGAAGAGTTCCAGCTGGAGGAGGAACCCCTGGCATCCGGCAGCCGTCCCATCATTCTCCCTAGGGAGTGCTAGCCGAATCCCACTGGGACCGGGTGAAGGAGGGGTGAACAGTGGTGCCTGTTGAAGTGCTGCCGGTGGAGGTGCTGGAAGAACTCCTCCTGTCTCCGATCGATCCATCGTCTGCAGCACGCGATCCATGGCGATGCCGAGACGTTGCAACATGGTCGCATGCTGCTGGACGTGCTCCTCGATCGCCAAAGGGGGGTTGTCTGCTCCTGCTGACTGAGGTGCGTGATTCTGTAATGGTCTGGGTGTAGCTGGTGCAGAGGAGTCAGGCGCAGGACAGCAGAGATGAGTAACACAAGTAACTTTACTCAAATATTCCAATAACATGTCGTAAATACCAAGCCCACAATAACGGACCGAACATACATAAAACAATCACGCACAAAAACCATGGGGAAAACAGAAGGTTAAATAATGAACAATAATGAACAAAAGTGGATCTGCGATGGCTAGAAGGCCGGTGACGTCGACCGCCGAACGACGCTCGAACAAGGAGAGGGACCGACTTTGGCGGAAGTCGTGACAAGTCATCCGTGTCTTTAAATACAGCATTTTAGTTCTAAAATGAAATAACAAACAGAGCCTTGAATAATTAAACAATGAATAAACCGCAACACGACGGCTAAAGCAATTGAATTCACAAATGCATTTGACTGTTTTTAACATTAGGTGGTACTAGAGACTTTAAAACCTTTTTTGTTAACAGACTATATGGGATTGATTATAATTTGTTTGTAAATTATTAATGTGTATTTGTTGTGCTGTTTATACTGTTAGAAATGTTGCTTAATTAAATTGTTTAATATCATGGTGTTTCTATTCCAAGAAAAACGAAAATGCAATTTATGGTAACCTATGTAGGCCTCAGGTTTTCCGTTAGGAAGATAATGTGACCGGTTGGGAGTAGACCTAAGCTACTAAACGACTGCGAGTGAAGAGCAAAATAATCCTAACATTTCCACACCCTAATTGTAGACTAACCAATACCCACACGGAGATTCAGTGAAAATAAAAAACGGATTTATCAAGACCAGTCCCCATACTTGTGTCAAAGCAGCACGAAACGGTGCTGAAATAGTTGACCACATGCTGGTAGGCTATTGCTTCAAATCCTATTATCACAATTGGATGACTTTGGGTGTTTCATTAAGCAACCATTTGTTGCCTTCAATTCTATTAGCCTACTTTATTCCAATATTTTTGTCATTCAGTGATATATATTCCCATAGTAATTCGTTATGGATCCATCCAGACCTGATTGGATAATGCATGTGGTGGGCTATACAAAGAGATGGGTGAAATAACGTACCTCGCAAACACATGAATACATTTAAAGTCCCTAAACTAGCCCATCAAGGGTGGTAGCCCATCAAGGGTGGTAGCCCATCAAGGGTGGATGACTTCTTTTGTATCCCAATTTATTGGAAAGGCTGCTGAACCACACTTGGACCACAGCGTTGTTGCATACTTACTGTACAGTGCACTTTCACTCCATTCTCCGCCTGTCTCTCTACCAATGCCACCAGATTATTATTATTGTTGTTATTGGTAACATTCTACAAGTAAATGTGTAAATGTAATGAATAAAAGACGTAGAATAAACAACTCAGGTCTTGAAAATGTGTGAAACCTTTTTTATTTTTTATTTGCTTAGTAGCGGAGTTTTATGGCTTTGCCATCAACTTGCGTATATTCAGTCAACACATATATTTTAAGAATATAATGACTTATAACAGACCATTTTTGTTTCTCTTACAATGAAAACCTTATAGTGTAACAACAGTTTTAGTAAGTAATAAGCTACGGTCCTGTTACAGCTTCTTCTGACAAAGTAGGAACAAAAAAATATATATTTTTGAGTGTGCTCGCGGGACAGAGGAAGAGCAATTCTTTTGTTCTAGAACTATTGTTCTAAATTCAATCACTCTCTTCTTCTTCTTCATCCTCCATCATTCAGTTCATTCAAATTCAATTGTAATACATTTTGTCACTCCCGTTGAACAAGTCCAAATCCCTTTTGCATGTGCTCCAAAGGGATAACTTTAAAAAAACATGATATAGTGACATTTAAATCATCTAAAGGAAAAATGTTATTATTTATGCCTGCTGTAGTAGATACTGTTCCATGACAAACAGGTGCCGTTAGATTACAATATAATTTATATGTCAGCTTGGAACAAACAATAATAAATAAAGGAAAAATAATATCAGTCTGTTCTAATGTGAAAAAAATGTAAAGCCTGCCAGATTTGTGAAATTGCTTTATCTGATATTTTGCGGTTGCATGAGGCTTGATGATCACAGAATCAGTAGGATCTTAAACACTCACAACAGAAGCAGGAACAGCGGCAGGTAGCCTGGTGTTTAGAGCGTTGGACTAGTAACTGAAACATTGCAAGATTGAATCACCGAGCTGACAAGATAAAAATCTGTTGTTCTGCCACTGAACAAGACAGTTAACCCACTGTTCCTAGGAAATCATTGAAAATAAGAATTTGTTCTTAATGGACTTGCCTGGTTAAATAAATAGGGCTGAGTGACTCAGTCATTTCTGGCTTCCGTTCAAAATAAGTTATATTATACTGCAAGGTTAGACATTCTTTGTGATTGTCTTTAGCATGCAGTCTCTCCTCTCGCTACAGCTAATTTGGTTTTAATTACTATGTGGATTATAATAAATATATATATTTGTAGGGATTGATGCATTTTTCGTAAGGTTAAATCTGGTCTGTGATATTGAGTACTTAAGCATCAAATACATTGCAAGTTTGCCCTTTTTTGGCCATTAGGCTACACTTCACAATAGGACTCAACTATAACTGACCACAGTATCTATCGGTAGTCTAAACTGTGGCACAAATTGGGGGCTTTTTCACACCTAGGCGAGCTATTAGACTATCCTTTTGTTAATTGATGGAGGTGTAAATGTTTCAGTCAGTCTTTCTCCTATCGCACTAGAGTCAACAAAATCAGCTGGTGGGTGGTCCTGGAGTTGAGAGAACTTTGGTAAATAAAATTACACAATTACACTTGACATGTGGAATGACAATTTTAGAAAAATAGGATACTTGTGCTACAGCCCATTACATAAATGAAGATTGGATGTTATCCACCACGGAGTAGGGCAGAGCAGCTCAAAAATGCAGATAACATAAGACCAGCTATTGTGAAAGAATACTTGTGGATCTTGTTGATTTCCTCTATCGCTTCAAGAGGCATACTGTCCACCTGGTAATTGTGTGGTTCCAGAGGATAAAGGGTCACCTTCAGATGGACGACATGAATAACATACAGCTGGCGGTTATACAGTGCCTTGCGAGAGTATTTACCCTCTTGGCATTGTTCCTATTTTGTTGCCTTACAACTTGGAGTTAAAATAGATTTTTGGGGGGTTTGCATCATTTGATTTACACAACATGTCTACCACTTTGAAGATGCAAAATATTTTTTGGGGTGAAATAAACAAGAAATAAGACCAAAAAACAGAACTTGAGTGTGCATAACTGTTCACCCCCCCCCCCCCCCCCCCAAAAGTCAACACTTTGTATAGACACCTTTTGCAGCAATTACAGCTGCAAGTCTCTTGGGGTATGACTCTATAAGCTTGGCATATCTAGATTTTTGCCCATTCTTCAAGGCAAAACTGCTCCAGCTCCTTCAAGTTGGATGGGTTCTGCTTGTGTACAGCAATCTTTAAGTCATACCACAGATTCTCAATTGGATTGAGGTCTGGGCTTTGACTAGGCCATGCCAAGACATGCCAAAATGTTTCCCCTTCAACCACTCGAGTGTTGCTATAGCAGAATGCTTAGGGTCATTGTCCTGCTGGAAGGTGAACCTCCGTCCTAGTCTCAAATCTCTGGAAGACTTAAACAGGTTTCCCTTCGAATTTCCCTGTATTTAGCGCCATCCATCATCCCTTCAATTCTGACCAGTTTTCCAGTCCCTGCCGATGAAAAACATCCCCACAGCATGATGCTGGGATGGTGTTCTCGAGGTGATGAGAGGTGTTGGGTTTGCGCCAGACATGGCATTTTCCATGATGGCCATAAAGCTCAATTTTAGTCTAATCTGACCAGAGTACCTTCTTCCATATGTTTGGGAAGTCTCCCACATGCCTTTTGGCAAACACCAAACATGTTTGCTTATTTGTTTCTTTAAGCATTGGCTTTTTTATGGTCACTCTTACGTAAAGCCCATCTCTGTGGAGTGTACGTCTTAAAGTGGTCCTATGGACAAATCACCAATCTCCGCTGTGGAGATTTGCAGCTCCTTCAGGGTTATCTTTAGTCTCTTGTTGCCTCTCTGATTAATGATTGCCTGGTCCGTGAATTTTGGTGGCCGGCCCTCTTTTGGAAGGTTTGTTGTGGTGCCATATTCTTTCAAATTGATATTAATGGATTTAATGGTGCTCTGTGGCATGTTCAAAGTTTCAGATATTTTTTTATAACCCAACAGTGATCTGTACTTCTCCTGTTTGACCTGTTTGGAGAGCTCCTTGTTCTTCATGGTGCCACTTGCTTGGTGGTGCCCCTTGCTTAGTGGACTTTCAGAACAGGTGTATATATACTGAGATCATGTGACAGATCATGTGACACTTAGTGCACACAGGTGGACTTTCTTTAATTAATTATGTGACTTCTGAAGGTAATTGGTTGCACCAGATCTTATTTAGGGGCTTCATAGCAAAGGGGATGAATACATATGCAAGCATAATTTTTCAGTTTTGTATATATTTTTTTAAACTTAAAAAAAAAAAATCACTTCACCAATTTGGATTATTTTGTGTATGTCCATTACAAGATATCCAAATAAAATCCATTTAAATTGCACGTTGTAATGCAACAAAATAGGAAAAATGCCAAGGAGGGTGAATACCTTTGCAAGGCACTGTACACGGTACACTGTATCGGCAGGATAGAACAGCAGCCTCTGGTAAGACAAGGGATGACGGTCTATGTATATTTGTAAACAGCTGGTGCACGATATCTAAGGAAGTCTCAAGGTTTTGCTCGCCTGAGGTAGAGTGTCTCATGATAAGCTGTAGACCACACTATCTACCTAGAGAGTTTATCTCTATTCTTCGTAGCTGTCGGTTTACCACCACAAACCGATGCTTGCACTAAGACCGCACTCAAACTGTATACTGCCATAATATGGAAGTGAAACCCTCATCCAGTGGCGGCGCTCCTAGTGGCCAGGCACTTTAATGCAGGGAAACTTAAATCCGTTTAACCAAATTTTTACCAGCATGTTAAATGTGCAACTAGAGGGATAAAATCTCTAGACTACCTTTACTCCACACACAGAGACACGTACAAAGCTCTCCCTCTCCCTCCATTTGGCAAATCTGACCATAATTCTATCCTCCTGATTTCTGCTTACAAGCTAAAATTATAGCAGGAAGCACCAGTGACTCAGTCAGATAAAAAGTGGTCTGATGAAGCAGATGCTAAGCTACAGGACTGTTTTGCTAGCACAGACTGGAATATGTCCTGGGATTCTTCCGATGGCATTGAGGAGTACACCACATCAGTCAATGGCTTCATGTACGTACAGTGACTGTACGTACATACCCCAACCAGAAGACATGAATTACAGGCAACATCCGCAAGGAACTAAAGGGTAGAGCTGCCGCTTTCAAGGAGTGAGACTCTAAACCGGAAGCTTATAAGAAATCCCACTATGCCCTCCGATGAACCATCAAACAGGCAAAGTGTCAATATAGGACTAAGATTGTACTACCCCGGCTCCGACGCTCATTGGATGTGGCAGGGCTTGCAAACTATTACAGGCTACAAAGGGAAGCACAGCCGTGAGCTGCCCAGTGACACGAGCCTACCAGACGAGGTAAATTACTTATTTGCTTGCTTCAAGGCAAATAACACTGAAACATGCATGAGAGCATCACCTGTTCCGGACGACTGTGTTATCACGCTCTCCGCAGCCGATGTGAGTAAGACCTTTTAAACTGGTCAACATTCAAATGGATTACCAGGATGTGCACTCCGAGCATGCACTGACCAACTGGAAAGTGTCTTCACTGACATTTCCAATCGCTCCCTGTCTGAGTCTGTAATGCCAACTTGTTTCAAGTAGACCACCATAGTCGCTGTGCCCAAGAACACCAAGGTAACCTGCCTAAAAGACTACTAACCCGTAGCACTCACGTCTGTAGCCATGAAGTGCTTTGAAAGGCTGGTCATGGCTCACATAAACACCATTATCCCAGAAACCCTAGACCCACTCCAATTTGCATACCGTCCTAACAGATCCACAGATGATGCAATCTCTATTGCACTCCACACTGCCCTTTCCCACCTGGACAAAAGGAACACTTATGTGAGAATCTTATTTATTGACTACAGTTCAGCGTCCAACAGTATAGGGCCCTCAAAGCTCATCACTAAGCTAAGGACCCTGGGACTAAACACCTCCCTCTGCACCTGAAACCTGGACTTTATGACCGGCCGCCACCAGGTGGTAAGGGTAGGTAACAACACATCCGCCACGCTGATCCACAACACAGGGGCCCCTCAGGTGTGTGTGCTCAGTCCCCTCCTGTAGTCCCTGTTCACTCATGGCTGCACGGCCAGGCACGACTCCAACACCATCATTAAGTTTGGCGATGACACAACAGTGATAGGCCTGATCACCGACAACAACGAGACAGCCTATAGAGTGGAGGTCAGAGGCCTGACAGTGTGGTGCAAGGACAGCAACCTCTCCCTCAACGTGATCAAGGAGATGATTGTGTACCACAGGAAAAAGAGGACCGATCACGCCTCTATTCTCATCGACGGGACTGTAGTGGAGCAGATTGAGAGCTTCATGTTCCTTGGTGTCCACATCACCAACAAACTAATGTGATCCAAGCACACCAAAACAGTCGTGAAGAGGGCACAACAAAACCTATTCCCCCTAAGGAGACTGAAAAGATTTGTCATGGGTCCTCAGATCCTCAAAAGGTTCTACAGCTGCACAGTTGAGAGCATCCTGGCGGGTTGCATCACTGCCTGGTATGGCAACTGCTCAGCCTACAACCACAAGGCACTACAGAAGGTAGTGTGTACGGCCCAGTACATCACTGGGACCAAGCTTCCTGCCATCCTGGACCTCTATACCAAGCGGTGACTGTTCTCTCTGCTACCGCACTGCAAGCGATACCGGAGCGCCATGTCTTGGTCCAAGAGGCTTCTAAACAGCTTCTACCCCCAAGCCATAAGACTCTTGAACATGTAATCAAATGGCTACCCAGACTATTTTCATTGCCCCCCTCTTTCAAGCTGCTGCTACTCTCTGCTATTATCTATTGATAGTCACTTTAATAGCTCTACCTACCTACATACTACCTTAATTACCTCGACTAACCAGTGCCCCTGTATATAGCCAGTGCATAACCAGTGCCCCTGCACATTGACTCCCCCTGTATTTAGGCTCGCTATTGTTATTTTACTGCTGCACTTTAATTATTTGTTGGCAGCTCAGGACAGACGGGAGACTCTGGCAGCTCAGGACAGACGGGAGACTCTGGCAGCTCAGGACAGACGGGAGCACCTGGAGGAAGGAGATGGAGAGACAGCCTGGTGCGTGGGGCTGCCACCGGAGGCCTGGTGCGTGGAGGAGACACCGGATAGACCGGACCGTGGAGGCGCACTGGAGGTCTCGAGCACCGAGCCTGCACAATCCTACCTGGCTGGATACTCCCCGTCGCCAGGCCAGTGCGACTAGGTGGAACAGACCGCACTGGGCTGTGCTGGGGAACCGGGGACACACGTGCGTAGGGCTGGTGCCATGTACCCCGGCCCAAGGAGACGCACTGGAGACCAGATGCGCTGAGCCGGCTTCATGGCACCTGGCTCGATGCCCACTCTAGCCCGGCCGATATGAGGCGCTGCGATGTAACGCACCGTGCATTTCACGGCCTAACACGGTGCCTGCCTGGTACACCTCTCTCCACGGTAAGCACGGGGAGTTGGCTCAAGTCTCCTACCTGACTTAGCCACACCCCGTGTGCCGCCCCCCAATACATTTTTGGGGCTGCCTCTCATCCCAGCCGCGCTGCCATGCTGCCTCCTCATACCACCACCGCTCAGCTTTCGCTGCCTCCAGCTCTGCCCTGGGGCGGTGATATTCCCCAGCC
The DNA here is from genome assembly GCF_002021735.2 of Oncorhynchus kisutch. Classification (NCBI taxonomy): domain Eukaryota; kingdom Metazoa; phylum Chordata; class Actinopteri; order Salmoniformes; family Salmonidae; genus Oncorhynchus; species Oncorhynchus kisutch. Next base: position 21,440,943 of record NC_034177.2, read on the forward strand.
TGTGCCCAGGGTCCTTCTCCATCCAGAATCTCCTCCCATGTCCATGAGTCCAGAGATTTCTGCTGCTGCCCGATACCACGCTGCTTGGACCTTCTTTGGTGGGTGATTCTGTAACGGCTTTCCTCCTCTTCGTCTGAGGAGGAGTAGCAAGGATCAGACCAATACGCAGCGTGGTAAGGGTCCATGATACTTTAATAATAACTGAACACGACTCAATACAAAAATAACAAAGTGAATGGAAATGAAAACCAAAACAGTCCTGAATGGTGACACAAACAACAAAACAGGAAACAATCACCCACGAAACACAGATGGGAAAAGGCTACCTAAGTATGATTCTCAATCAGAGACAACTAACGACACCTGCCTCTGATTGAGAACCATCCCAGGCCAAACACAAAATGCAACATAGAAAAACAAACATAGACAACCCACCCAACTCACGCCCTGACCATACTTAAACAAAGACATAACAAAAGAACTAAGGTCAGAACGTGACGGCAAGGTCTACACCTGTTGCATTCGGCGCATGTGACAAGGACAATTTGATTTGATGTGTGGTTTCAGAGCGAAGCCAGCTGCGAGCCTGCGACCAGGCACGGTGGATGACATGTTTTTCCTGCACAGCAATTTGAAGAAATCCAGTGATGAATGGACTGTTTTTGTTTTAGTATTATTATTTGTTTTCTAATATTAGAAGATTCTTTAAAGCAATTTGAGTTGTCTATGTGCCGTATTGCATTATGAAAAAAAAGAAATATCTGTTCTTCATTTATGAAAAGGTTTCTTATTAGTCAAGTGTTGAACAGAAATGCAGACAAATTAATTAATGCAGGAAAATAAGAATAATAACATACTGTCTGTAATACTGTCTGTCATACTGAACTCATTAAGAGGTGGCTTCTACCTTCAATATAATCATTCATTCAGAAAGTTAAACCCATAGGTCTTAGGCCTGCATAAATACAATTAGATTGCCAAATTCATTTTTCGTTAGGTTATAATAATCCATGCCTTCGGAGAATGTTATGAAGTCCGAAAGTTAAACGACGAGTTAGAAATGTGGCTGTCAGAAGTATTACAATGAAAATTAACTTTTAATCCGTCTGTCTGCATATTTCAAGACACGGCATGTAAGGGTGCAGTGAGATGGGTTGGACGATACTTTTCTCATCAACCATCTTGAAAAAGCGTATATTTTAAACTGAAAATCAACCATTGTCAGCCTTAAAATGTTTTATTATCCAAATGTTGAACTCCGGGATCACCCGCAAGCAATTATTTTGGGGTTGCCTGTGACTTCCAGTCTTTTCTCTCTCCTACAGAACGGCACGGTGCAGTGTGAGACGATCTCCTGCCCTCCCCCTCAGTGCCCAGCGGACACCACGCCTGCCTACGTGAAGGGTGCCTGCTGCATGGAGTGCCAACGTGAGTGAAGTGTTTATGTTAAAACACGCACAGATGGATACACGTATGCACACACATACACACACATAAACACTCCTCTCCTCACACACTCAACACAGAAACACCAGAGACACACATAGCACGCCTCCACAACGGCTGCCTGGCAACTGACCTGCGTTGCTAAGCTGCCCCCCAACACACCTCTTGAGATGCTCCATACTTTTGCATATACATGGACCAATCAATTATTCAACAGCCAGCTTCTCAACAGGGGTGGCCACATTGACACAAATGGGAAATAGAATTCAGGGGTCGCAGGATGTGCGATGAACTAGTTCCTGTTTATAATAGACAAGATGATGCTATGAGACGGGAACTCGTCCAAGGACTTTCATTGAGTTTTCTTTCTAAGAAAAAATGTAAAATAATGAAATTGAAGTTGGAAGCTGTTGGAGTATCCTTGTGTCTGGCTGAGTGGACTATGAAACATTAAGATACATGTCTGTGTGTTTTGTATTTGATCAATAGCCGTTTGCTATATACGCTAAAACTTGTTGTGTATTTGAGGTTTAAAACTGCTTGTCACGCCCTGACCTTAGAGAGCCGTTTTATTTCTCTATTTGGTTCGGTCAGGGTGTGATTTGGGGTGGCATTCTATGTTGTCTATTTCTTTGTTTTTGGCCGAGTTCCCAATCAGAGGCAGCTGTCTATCTTTGTCTCTAATTGGGAGTCATACTTAGGCAGCCCTTTTTCCCACTTTCTGTTGTGGGATCTTGTTTTTGCACAGTTGCTGTTAGCCCAGCAGAACTTTACGTTCGTTTATATTTGGTTGTTTTTTGGTGTCATTTTTAATAAAAGAAAAATGTACGCCTACAACGCTGTACCTTGGTCCATTCATTCAGACGAATGTAACAGAAGATCCCACCACCAATGGACCAAGCAGCGTGGTCAGGAGGACTGGACCTGGGAGGAAATCCTGGAGGGAGCAGGACCCTGGACAAGGGCCGGGGAGTATCGCTGTCCGAAGGAGGAGATGGAGGCAGCGAAAGCGGAATGGCGACTTTACGAGGAGTTATACCAACAAAGCAAGCACGAGAGGCAGCCCCAAAAAACATGTTTGGGGGGGCACAAGAGGAGATTGGCGATGTCAGGGTTTAAACCTGAGCCAACTCCCCATGCTTACCGTGGGGAGCGTGTGACTGGTCAGGCACCGTGTTATGCGGTGATGCGCACGGTGTCTCCAGTGAGCATTCACAGGCCTGTGCGCTCCGTGCCAGCGCCCCTCATTTGCCGGACTGAAGTGGGCATCCAGCCAGGACGGGTTGTGCCAGCTCTACGCTCGAGACCTCCAGTGCGCCTCCACAGCCCAGTGTATCCGGTGCCTGCTCCACGCACCAGGCTTCCAGTGCATCTCCCCAGTCCGGTGAGACCTGTTCCACGCACCAGGCTTCCAGTGCATCTCCCCAGTCCGGTGAGACCTGTTCCACACACCAAGGCTTCCAGTATGTCTCTGTTACGCACACCTCTGTAAAGAGGGAACGCAACACCCTGCTACAACTCAACTCTCCGTGAAGTGAAAGAGGTATGGACTATAGGTGTGAGAAAGGATGACAAAATGCTGAGAATTTACCGTTACTAGGAATTTATTCCTTCACACGGTAATATGGGGAAAAGAGGCTGACCGGAACCAAAGCAAAGAAAGTAAATTTCAAAGCCCCCTCTCCTACCTAACCTGCCTACCCACTACCTATCTAACTTAGAACCACCTGGTGCGCTAACTAAAATACAGGGGGTGGTCCGCCCAAGTCTTACCTAGTTTGCCTAGACAGTAAATATACTACGGGTATATGTATGCCCGCGGGCCTCTTGCCTAAGCACTCCCTAGGTGCCTTCCCCTTCCCCCCTGGGAACAAATGAAACAGAATATTAAACAATCCACTTCACTACAAAACTGAGAAAAAAAACTAACTCAGACCATTAAAGAAGCTCTAACAAAGCAACAAACACAGAACATACCAAAGCTGCTACCAACAACAACTCACATAGTACATAACAACGACCAATATGCTATAACCCTCAGCCATCAACCTCCTCTCTCAGCAATGATCTGTATCACAATCAATCTCTCTCCTGAACAATAGAACACTGGCTTTTATAGCTTCAGAAGGCATTGGAGACAGCTGCGTCCTGACGAGGGGGCGGGGTCAGCCCTCCAATTCAACTCCAGCCACTTTAATAATGGGAATTGATGGGAATTGATGTAAAATATATCACTAGCCACTTTAAACAATGCTACTTAATATAATGTTTACATACCCTACATTATTAATCTCATATGTATACGTATATACTGTACTCTATATCATCTACTGCATCTTTATGTAATACATGTATCACTAGCCACTTTAAACTATGCCACTTTGTTTACATACCCTACATTACTCATCTCATATGTATATACTGTACTCGATACCATCTACTGCATCTTGCTTATGCCGCTCTGTACCATCACTCATTCATATATCTTTATGTACATATTCTTTATTCTTTATCCCTTTACACTTGTGTGTATAAGGTAGTAGTTTTGGAATTGTTAGTTAGATTACTCGTTGGTTATTACTGCATTGTCGGAACTAGAAGCGCAAGCATTTCGCTACACTCGCATTAACATCTGCTAACCATGTGTATGTGACAAATACATTTGATTTGATTTGAATTAATCGTGGAGTCGACCAATCAGCTGCTGGGGGATTTCAGGAAGCCATCTCCTGAAACACACTCAAATACACAAACTACAACACAGAAACTGGGGAACGTAGCAGTCTCCCCAGCCAGGCTTCCAATACGTCTCCTCAGTCCGGTGAGACCTGTTCCGGTTCCACGTACCAGGCCTCCAGTATGTCTCCCCAACCTGGTAAGCCCTGTGGCAGCTCCACACACCAGGCCTCCAGTACGTCTCCTCAGTCCTGTGAGACCTGTTCCGGCTCCATGTTCGAAGCCTCTAGTGATGATCCATGGCCCGGAGCCTGCAGTGAAAATCCAGGGCAAGGAGCCTCCGGCGACGGCCCCCGGTCCGGAGCCTCGGGCGACGGTCCCCGGTCCGATTCCACAGAAGCGGAGGGATCAGCGTAGGGAGCGCGGGCTACATCCCAAACCGGAGCCGCCACCGAGGGTAGATGCCCACCCGGACCCTCACCTATAGGTTCAGGTTTGCGGCCGGGAGTCCGCACCTTTGGGGGGGTACTGTCACGCCCTGACCTTAGAGAGCCGTTTTATTTCTCTATTTGGTTAGGTCAGTGTGTGATTTGGGGTGGGCATTCTATGTTGTCTTTCTTTGTTTTTGGTCGAGTATGGTTCCCAATCAGAGGCAGCTGTCTATCGTTGTCTCTGATTGGGAATCATACTTTGGCAGCCCCTTTTCCCACTTTCTGTTGTGGGATCTTGTTTTTGCACAGTTGCGGTTAGCCCAGCAGAATTTGACATTTGTTTATATTTTGTTGTTTTTTGGTGTCATTTTTAATAAAGAAAAAATGTATGCCTACCACATTGCACCTTGGTCCATTCTTTCAGACGAACGTAACACTGCTTCTGAAGTTTGTAATTTCCACTTGATTTTCCCTGACAAAATGTATCAACCCCTACAAAAATGTTCATTAATTATAATCCACATAATAATTCACATTTCCTTCTACTGCAGGATTATTTTCCTGCTGTAGCAATCTGGCTCAAATTAGGTTCCTATATCTATACATGCTGTATGTCACATATTCAAAGGTTCTCTCAACTTTGTTTGCTCTCAATAAGACATGGCTCTTGTTTTTGTCTCTTTTGTGGCTACCTATACCTTATATATACAGTACCAGTCAAAAGTGGGTTAGTACCCACAAAATACCAGTCTCAACATCAACAGTGAAGAGGCGACTCCACTCCTTCTAGGTAAGAGTTGCAAAGAAAAAGCCATATCTCAGACTGGCCAATCAAAAGAAAAGATTGAGATGGGCAAAAGAACACAGACACTGGACAGAAGAACTCTGACTAGAAGGCCAGCATCCCAGAGTCGCCTCTTCACTGTTCACTTCACTCTTCACGGACATTGAGACTGGTGTTTGGTGGGTACTATTTAAGGATGCTGCCAGTTGAGAACTTGTGAGGCATCTGTTTCTTTCATTTCTCAGAACAAGAATAGACTGACGAGTTTCCGATGAAAGTTCTTTGTTTCTGGCCATTTGAGCCTGTAATCGAACCCACAAATGCTGATGCTCCAGATACTCAACTAGTCTAAAGAAGGCCAGTTTTATTGCTTCTTTAATCAGAACAGTTTTCAGCTGTGCTAACATAATTGCAAAAGGGTTTTCTAATAATCAATTAGCCTTTTTAAAATGATAAAATTGGATTAGCTAACACAATGTGCCATTGGAATACAGGAGTGATGGTTGCTGATAATGGGCCTCTGTACGCCTATGTAGATATTCCATAAAAGAAATCAGCCGTTTCCAGCTACAATAGTCATTCACAACATTAACAATGTTTAGACCAGTGGTTCTTAACCTGGGTTCGATTGAGTCAGTCTCAGGGGTTCGGCGGAGGTCAAGACACACATCCGACTCATATGATTCGTGATGACACGCCCCGCTTGGCCATCATTGGCTGCAGGTGATCACGCTACATCGCTTGGCCTATCTGTGCTGCAGGGAATTTGGTGCGCTCAGTAGTCGACTTGTGACTGTCGTGATGGTATGTCTTGTGATTTCTTTCTGAATATTTTAATCCCTTCATACTTACTATGTCGAGCAAAAAAAGTGGTTGGACGAATATGTACAATATGGATTCACATGTATAACGGAACGTGATGGGAGTCAGCGTCCTAACTGCATGATTTGCACCGGCAAAACTAAGAGAATACTTCTTTAAGCTGCATGGAGATGGAAAATACAAGAACACAACGCTCGCTGAATTCAAGGTGAAGAGATCCAGATTCGATGAAAAGGCTACTCTGCCTGTTCTCGGCTTTGTACCCATCAACAAACCGATCCTCACTTCATCGCACAAAGTTGCTTACCTGATCGCAAAGCAGGGCAAACCACACACCATTGGTGAAACACTCGTAAAACCAGCTGTGTTGAAGATGGCGAATATCATGCTGGGAAAAGAGGCTGAAGTTAAGTTATTCCAAATTCCTCTTTCAAATGACACCATCAGCGAGAGAATAGAGGACATGAGCAAAGACATCTTGGCTCAAGTAGTTGCAGATCTGATTTCAAGCCCGGCAAAATTCAGCCTTCAACTCGATGAGACCACAGATGTTTCCAATCTAAGCCAGCTTGCTGTATTCGTGCGCTATGTGAAAGACGACATGATAAAGGAAGATTTTTTATTTTATAAGCCTCTTACAACAACTAAGGCAGCCGATGTGAAGAAACTTGTGGATGACTTCTTCAAAGACAACAATCTTTCGTGGGATATGGTTTCTGCAGTTTGTTCGGACGGAGCTCCAGTCATGCTGGGAAGAAAGTGGTTTTGGTGCGCTAGTCAAAGCCAATGCACCACACATCATTGTTACGCATTGTATTCTGCACAGGCATGCGTTGGCAACAAAAACCTTGCCTCCAAAACTGGCAGAAGTATTAAAAATTGTAGTGGAATGCATGAACTATCTGCGAACTAGTGCTCTGAGGCACCGCATTTTTCAGTGCGCTGTGGAAAGAAATGGGCTCTGAATTCGAGGTACTTCTGTACCATTCTAACATTTGGTGGTTATCCCGGGGACAGGTGCTGAATCGTGATTTTTGCCGTGCGTGTGGAATTAGCCCTGTTTTTGCAAGAGCACCAACATTGTCATGCAGATTGCTTAAAGAATTCTGAGTTCATTCTCATTTTAGCATACATGGCTGATATCTTCGCAGCTCTCAATCATCTCAATCAAAAGATGCAGGGCGGTGGAGTCAACATCATCGACGCGGAGGAAAACCTGAAGGCTTTTAAAAAAATCTACCGTTATGGAAACGACGAACAGAGAACGATAACTTCGCAAACTTTCCCCTGCTGGACGACTGTGTAAGTAAGATCGAAGGTGTATCTGGAATCGGAGACATTTCTGTACCTTCGGAACTGAAGCAAGCAATTGCCACGCACTTAGATGAGCTTGCAAAGTCTCGACGGATACTTCCCTACAAGAGAGTCATATCCAGCATGAGTGAGACAGCCGTTCACATTTAGTGTTGACACAACAGATGTCAATGATGAATACCTCGATGAAATCATTGAAATTCAGCAGAGCCAGGTTCAACAGCAACTCTTCAGAACAACAATGCTTTCAACGTTTTGGTGTCAACAAATGGTAACGTACCCTGTTATTGCTAAGAAAGCTCTGGAGATTTTCATACCGTTTGTTACAACATATCCTTTTCGAGGATGCTGGACTTAAAAATGAAGAAAAGGAACATACTTTGTTTGCGAAAATGACATGAGATTGGCACTTGCCAAGGTGAAGCTGCGCATTTCTGAACTGGTCTCTGAAAGGCAACAGCAGAAGTTACATTGATTTGCAGCAAATATTCATTATTATGTTTTTGTTTTTGTTTGAAAATCATGTTTTGATGATTTTGTTCTTTGAACACAGTGACGTTGATGCACGGTTCATTTTGTGCACCAGTAAAATATGTTTTGAATTTGAAAACATATATTTTATTTTTCCAATTAAGAAGGGTTCGGTGAAGGCGCATAAGAAACTGGTGGGGTTCAGTACCTCCAACAAGGTTAAGAACCACCGGTTTAGACTGTATTTCTGATCAATTTGATGTTATTTTAATGGACAAAAAAAATTGCTTTTCTTTAAAAAACAAGGACATTTCTAAGTGACCACAAACTTTTGAATGGTAGTGTATATGAGGCCTGGGTGGGTTAAACAGTACATATATACTTTCACATGTAAATTGAATTCACTTCAAACTCACACTCTACAAAACCTCCATTAGCTAGCTAATCAGGCTGTGTTGATGTAAACACTCTCACTCCATACCCACTTCATACCCAACTGCACTGCGTTGGGGGAGTGGGTCATAAGGCCTGTAAACATCCTAATCTGACATCAACACACTGGTATTAATCCTCCTGCTAGTGTGTCTCTGTGTACAGCGCTTATCTCACTTAGGTAGACAAACATAGGGTTTATTGAGCTCGCTTTGGTGTTAGACACACAGACACAGCTCCCTCTCCAAATTAAAACCTTATCTGTTGACATATTGTACAGTATCCTCCTCCACGGAGCGGGAGGCAAGGAGCTAGGTCCTCGTTCTGATGACTTGTCAACCACAAGGTTTAATTGCGTTGTCAAAAGTTCATCATTGATTTTACTTGTAATCACCATTCTAACATACTGAATGTGATGTATCAGTTTTCAGTTTTACTACTGTAGTTCTTGTGCAGATGTAGAAATTCACAGTTTGATTGAAGTGTGAAGTGGCTTAGTGCTAGTCCTATATAGTGCTTTCCTCCAATAATTCTGATAACCAGGTAGCCTATCCACTCAAACCTTCACATCAAACTGACACATTTAATATGATGTTCTGCCCAAGTAAGAGTGACATTGAAGTCCAATGCTCCAATTCTATTTTCTGATAATAAAGATTGCCATGCCTGATCCCAGTGTCTCCACACCACCACAGGTTGTCACAGACTGCCATACTGAAAAGTGTGTTTGTGTGTGTGTGTGTGTGTGTGTGCGCATGGCGTGTTTATATTTTCAGCTGTATGCCATTTCGGAGAAGAAGAGTTGGTGGAGGGAGATCAGAAAGCGGTGCATTATAACTCTGGCAGATGCCAGCTGTCTGAGTGCAGGGTAAGTAACACGACAGCCCTAATAAAAACATACAACTGTTTTTCTGCAGTACTGCTTGCTTAAAACTCCTTCAACTCTTCTGAAAAAATGCAATAATTCAAGCAAACAAGCGCTAAAAGTGTATTTCAGTGTTTTCATTTTCATCTTGATGTGTATGACAGCCTCATTAAATAGTGATTCCTGCTGCGCTCCTCAGGCCAGGGGCTAAATCAGGCCTGAATGAGAGACTGTGGTGGGCCGTCAACATCAGCTAAATGTATTGATCCGTTGGTTGTCAACTCTCCATTTTTATCTATTGCTCTCTAAGGGGAAAGTAAATGGGCAGAACTGAGTAATTGAGTTTCCGTAAGGGTACCAAACTGTCACAGCATGTCAATCACTCCAGGGTTTTGATCCATCCTCATCAAATATATCTCCTGTGGATTCATGCATGGCCCTATAGATTTTATTTAAAAAATACATATATTCTGCATTGTTGGGAAGTGCACGTAAGTAAACATTTCACTGTTAGTCTACACCTGTTGTTTACGAACATGTGACAATTAAGATGTACACTCTTAGAAAAAAGGTGCTAAGTACTGTACAACCATGCAGGGTTCTTTGGGTTGTCCCCATAGGGGAACCCTTTTTGGTTCTGTGTAGAACCCTTTGCATAGAGTTCTATCTAGATCCCTCTATATAGGGTTTTTCAAAGAACCACCTGTATATAGTTCTACCTAGAACCCTCTATGAAGGGTTTTGCCTAGAACCCTCTGAAGGGTTTTTACCAAGAACCAGTTTATCATCTAAAGGTTCTTCCTAATACCGTCTATGAAGGGTTCTACCGAGAACCCTTTTATCTTTGGTGGGTTCTTCCTAGAACCCTCTATGAACGGTTCCACCAACGTTATTAGCCTTTAACATGTATAATTTAAGATGATACATTACATATCTCATGAGGACTTTTTTAAGGCCTAGTTATTGTCACGTCCCGACCTTAGTTCCTTTTTTATGTCTCTATTTTAGTTTGCTCACCCCAACTCACGCCCTGACCATTCTGTTTTGTTCTGTGTGTTAGATTTCTATGTGTTTGGCCTGGTATGGTTCCCAATCAGAGCCAGCTGTCAATCTTTGCTCTGACTGAGAACCATACTTAGGCAGCCTGATTTCCCACTATGGGTTGTGGGTAGTTGTTTTCTGTGTCTGTGTTTCACCATACAGAACTGTTTCGATTTTCATTGTTTCACTTTGGTTATTTTGTATTCAGTGTTCAGGTATATTTCATTAAAATGGACACTTACCACGCTGCGTTTTGGTCCGATCTTTCATACTCCTCATCAGATGAAGAAGATCGTTACAGTTATACCCTAACACGGCAGTGTTAGGAATCTCCTGGTTGACAGACCACATCAGGCCTGCAAGTCACATTATGCTGGCTTGCAAATGTGACGTGTAATTCTATTGAAATCGAGCCAGAGTTAGGATATCCAAGAAGTGCAATTGTTAATCACCCTTGACCTGCATTCAGGGTGACTGCCAGGGTAGGAAAGATTAACTACTGAGACGACCTACAATCATCTAAACTGGAATAGCCATCTCAGTAACGGGTGTAATAAATCCAACAGATTGGATTAGTTAAGAAAACCGTATGTTATTAATCATTGTGTAGCATAAAATGTATCAACCAATCAATGTACATGCACAAACAGATATTACAGTAAAACAACCAGTTCTGAAAATCTTCCTGCAATAGAGCATGCTGGGAAATATTATATATGGTTCAATGTAGAACCCTTCTTGCCTTTCAAATAACAATTTTTTCCAAAAAAGTTTATTATGATGTTAAAGGTTCTAGGTAGAACCGTTTGCCTTAAAAAATAACCCTTGTCTTCCAGAAAGTTTTTTCTGATCAAACCAATTCTTGGTAGAACCCTATCCCTCCACGAAGAACCCTTTTAGAACCTATGAGTGTATGGTGAGGTCACTCACCTGGCCCACTGATGGCCCCCTGCATTCTGACAGCACAGATACAGACATGGATAAAGATACAACTACAGACAGACAGACTCTGAGAGAGACACAGATAAAGACACAGTTACAGACACAGATGTAGACATACAATAGATAAAGATACAGACTCAGACAGATACAGACATAGACACAAGCTACAGACAGAAGCTGCAGATGAAAGGACTGGGTGATGGCAATAGTCATCCTGGTCCTCCAGTCTCAGACAGGTGGCCATCTGACTACTGGTGACAGCTGCCTGGCATGTCTTGTGTCTCTGATCTCATGTCTGACTGCTGCTGGTTGAAGGAGGTTTCTGAGGAGAGAGTGACTAACATAGAGAGACAACTATTAGATTTGTCTCTATTTTGGCATCAGTCAGGTAGACAGAGTGGAGAGGAGCGGAGCTGTTGAAGAGATGGTGGGAGAGGGAGCCCCCTTATAACGTTACTGTCTAATCATACAATTGGGGACAAATACACTGGTTTCATTTCCTATCCAATGAGCTCTGTTCAATTGGATATCATGCTCATACTCATCATGAATCTTAAAAGACAGGTTGGTTGTTTAGCATCAAAACCGACTCATGCACAACTATGGAGTAAAACAGAAAGGTTTGGCTTATAAGCTATATTTCCTCTCCAAATGTTGATTAAAGACAGAAATACTTTTGCACAATGAGCACTTGTTTCTCAAATGCATAGTTACAGTTGTTGGTTAGCTAGCTAGGGAATATTTTACCTTATTAGCATAGACATGACATGAGTCAAAACATGACATCAATAACAAGCTACAACGAGCTGAAACGATACACCTACAATTCTCCACATGGCAGCTTCTTGTCATTGTTTCTAGCTATCTGACCATTCAGAATCATAACGTCACACGGCCTTCTACCTCATCGATGCGAGTGCATAATTTTTGTGATGTCAGCCAATCCATCTATAGGTAAGAGAATCGACGTGCAGAGTTTACTACATCGCTAAACACTAACATGAAATATGTAGACCTTACTGCTATCGACCCATTATGTCACTTTAGTTGGGAAGATGTGCACAGTGAGGAAGGAGGCACACAATGGATGGCTAATTGCCTCTAATTAAATTCAAGCCTTATTAAATCTGTGGGAAACTAGCAGCTGAGCTAATCTAACCCTCCATTGGGTTGTGTCTCATATTGTTTCTCATTGGTTCCCTGTAACTAGGAGAGGACCATGCATCGGGTCGTCATGACTAGCCCCTGTCCTGAACTTATCTGTCCAGAGTCCGAGCAGGTCACCCTCACCAACAGGTGCTGCAAAGTCTGCAGAGGTATTGGAAAATACATTCACCTACCTATATTCTACAGATGTAAACCTTAAAATAATCTGCAAATCATGACTGGAATCATTGCAAGAAACCCACCTGGACTGTTAGACCCAGTCTGAGAGGAGTGACCTGTGTGTAACCTCCATAGAGATGGATAGAGGATTAATCTTTGCATCTGTATCGTTAGAGCATCTTTTACAGCATGGGCAGCGCCATTGAGGCTATCTCCATTTTAAAGTAGTCCATTTTCTTCTTCTTCATTGGCTGATTGCTCCCAAGTCATAGGAATCCCCACCCAGTTGATTGCTTTAAAATGGTGGAAGCTATCAATGGCAATGTCCATGCTAAAACGGCTTACATCCATGAGTCCTCTTTCTATAGTAACCTCTGTGCCCTAGGTCACGACTTCTGTGCGGAGGGCCACGGCTGTGTGGAGCACTCTGACTGTATCAACCTGGAGGCTGGGGTCTGCTGCAGCTGCAAGGACGGCTTCCGCCCGCTCCGAGATGACAACGCATACTGTGAAGGTACATAAAGGATTATCATAAAATAATAATAGAATTGATAACAAACACCTTCCATTGATCTACTGTTTTCCTACAGGTTAATTTATTTTGTAGATCCAGTTTGCTTTTCCTTTTGTGCACTTTGGTTGAACTGTGAGGTACTTGTAACAGCATAATTCTTATTTTGCAACATAACTACATCTTTCAACACTTTGAGAGAGGACATACTGTTAAACAGACTGTCTGCTGGGATTTGTGTGGATGTATTAGACATACGTACAGTGTCCGATTCAAGGACTTAATTTCACTGACATTCTCACACCACTCTTGTCCCTTTGTCTGCTTGTGGCCAGTCTCTACTGTCTATTGGTATGAAAATACAGAACGCTCCCTAGCTTTGTTTATTGTATCACTGTCAAGAATGCATCAGTGATATTTTATGAGCAGAGATGCTCATAAGTAGTGCTGTCATGTAAGTAGTGTTACTCTATATATACAAAAGTATATGGACACCCCTTCAAATGAGTGTATTCGGCTATTTCAGCCACAACCGTTGCTAACAGGTGTATAACATCGAGCACACAGCCATGCAATCTCCATAGACAAACATTGACAATAGAATAGCCTGTACTGAAGAGCTCAGTGACTTTCAACGTGGCACCGTCATAGGATGCCACCTTTCCAACAAGTCAGTTCGTCAAATATCTGCCCTGTTAGAGTTGCCCCAATCAGCTGTAAGTGCTGTTATTGTGAAGTGGAAACATCTAGGAACAACAACTGCTCAGCCGTAAAGTGGTAGGCCACACCAGCTCACAGAATGGGACCACCGAGTGCTGTAGCGCGTATAAATTGTCTGTCCTCTGTTGCAACACTCACTACAGAGTTCCAAACTGCCTCTGGAAGCAACGTCAGCTCAAGAACTGTTAGTTGGAAGCTCCATGAAATGGGTTTCCATGGCTGAGCAGCCGCACACAAGCCTAAGATCACAATGCCAAGCATCGGCTGGAGTGGTGTAAAGCTCACCGCCACTGGATTCTAGAGCAGTGGAAACGTGTTCTCTGGAGTGATGAATCACGCTTCACCATCTGGCAGTACAACGGACAAATCTCGGTTTGGCAGATGCCTGGAGAACGCTACCTGCCCCAATGCAGTGCAAAGTGTAAGGTTTGGTGGATGAGGAATAATGGTCTGGTTATTCATGGTCCGGGCTAGGCACCTTAGTTCTAGTGAAGGGAAATTCTAGACAATTCTGTACTTCCAACATTTGGCAAAAGTTTTGGGAATTCCCTTTCCTGTTTCAGCATGACAATGCCCCTGTGCACAAGGCGATGTGATTTGGCCTTCCACTTTTGAGGATTGGAAAACGTGTTAATACATCAAGGGCATTATAATTTCACATGGGTTGCCTGCTAAAATACATGCTCGTAAATGCTATATAACATACACTGTGAATATAGATGTCTTCGCCCCTCTCCTCCCTCTGTGGAACTTCCCACATACAGTACATGTATGATTCTTACTATACGGAATCTTCCTGGGATGATCAAAGACGAGATGACTGCTTCATCTGCAGTGATGTCATGCTATAACATCTACAGTGTTTACCCCAACTCATATTAATACATGTGGGATTCCGGGAGCTAAATCGAAACATGACGTTGATGACTAGTGCAAATAAGCCATTAAATCTTGGCTCCATATCGCTTTCTTCCTCACTGCTTCACTCCGTGCCTGTGTGCATACATGCCCTACTTTTAGCAAGCTGAAAAATTCCCTCCAACTTCTCTCTTCTGTCACCTTCACCAAGATCAGTGGGATGTCTTTGGCTACAAGTTCGTTGGCGCTGACAGAGATAACTAAGGAGGGAAAGGCATGTGTGTGAGAAAGAGAACAGTTATTCCTGACCTCATGTCAGTCTGTTTTAATATGCTGAATATGACCAGTTGGTCATATTCTCTGCATCTCTGGGAATCTGCATAATTGAAGATGACATCAGCCCCCGGTCTCAAATTAATGGAGTGTATGGTCTCTGGGCTTCAGGTTAAGCTCTTGCCACACGGCACCACCTCCACACACTGAAATAGACTGTGACCTCCCTCCGCTGAATACATGCAGCACTACAGGCAGCTTAACCCACTATATGTTGGAGGGAAGAGTTTTGCTAAAGGCTTAGCAAAATCTGTGAGGAAGACGTGTCCAATGTTTTTGCACACCTATTGTGTTATGAACGTGAAGGTTCAAATTAGGTGTGTATATTTCAATTTAGAATTGAGCCATATTATTTTTTTTTGTGTTTTTATTTTGCTTTATCTTGGTGTTGTAGTATGTTTGAAAATTGACCATATTCATGACTGTATTCAGTTGTTCACTGAATGACTCAGAACAGCCATTCCATTAAAGGGGCAATCAGCAGTTAAAACGACAACAAAGCGTGTTCCCCGCCACTGTTTCGGTAAAAAGCTGAGGGATGCGGCTGGAAGAATGTAATCACTCTTACATTCATAGACTTAGCTATTGATGCATGGACCGGCCCACTCACCTCGAGAGTGACCCAGGTCTCTGTATGAAATTGGATAGAGGTGTGATCTGAAAACTGCATTTGCATCTGAAATTGCGTAGGAACCAAATTGACTATTGTAACTCTCACAAAATAAATGTATTTTTGGGGGTGCTTCTGGAAGTCACTTACATTTTGAGTAATGTGCCCTGCTAAAATAAGTGGACCCGTCAACTTACACTGTAGCTGTTTTGAGTGAGTGTATGAGAGAGTGTTGTTCAGATAGTAGTCTGGACAAAGGTAGTTATGCCATTTTGCTGTTGAGGGTTGGTATATGTCAGTAGACCGATGCACACAGACATTGAAATTGGCAGGTTCCAAATGTTTGTCAGCTTCATTATCAGATCGCAGAAGAGATGAGATGGACTCTGATAGACTTGCTTGCACACAATGTACATACAGTACACAATACATAAAGTACATACAGTACACAATACATAAAGTACATACAGTACACAATACATAAAGTACATACAAAATACCCCAATACAGTTCCCTGCACCCATCAGGCAGGAGTCAGATAGGACTAGGTATATCTCTGTCTGGAGGATAAGACAGCTCTTTAAAACAGTCCTAGGTCACTGATGTGCTGAATATAGCATATGAGATCACTCCTGTGTAAATGTTTCATAGAAGCAATGGTAGCAGAGACAAAGGGAGAGACACTCCTCTCCCAGCCTTTCTCTGCTCTGTGAGATAAAGTGCTGTTCTCTCTGACAGAAAAGCACCAGAACCCATCTCTAAGGTTGCGTCCCAAATGGCACCGTGTTCCCTATATAGTGCACTACTTTTTGACCAGAGCCCTATGGTACCTGTTCAAAAGTAGTGCACTACATAGGGAATAGGGTACCATTTGGGATGCAGTCTCAGTCCCTCAGAAGGCGAAGGCAGCCATTAAGAAGGCTCCTGAACAGCTTTTACCCCCAAGCCATAAGACTGCTGAACAGTTAATCAAATTGCCACCCAGACTATTGACATTGACCCCTTTTATTATTATTATTATTATTTTTTTTTTGGCACTGGCTGTATGAACACTGTAGACTCTACCCACACACTCACACATACTACACTGAACCTCCAACACACACATACATACACACTACATATGCTCACAAACACATACACACACACACACATGCATATTGACACCACACACACCTACACTCGCTCGCACATAGACACACTTTCACACTCCTTCACACTCTTCACATATGTTGCTGCTACTCTGTTTATCTATCCTGATTGCCTAGCCACTTTTACCCTTACTTACATGTACATATTACCTCAACTACCTCATACCCCTGCACATTGACTCGTTACCAGTACTCCTTGTATCACATTGTTATTTTATTGTTGCTTTTTCCTTTTATGACATTTTTTTTTATTTTGCAACTCTGCATTGTTGGGAATGGGCTCGAAAGTAAGCATTTCAAGGTAAAGTGAAATTTGGCGCATATGACCTATTTTGATTTGTATTTTCCAGCACAGCTTCATGTGTTGGGGTGTATTAAACATCAATGTTAGCCACAGCAGCTTGGCTCTTACTCTATGTGATGGACTGTGTGATTGGCTCTAAATTGAGGCATCAGTAAAGCGCTCTAAAGGTTGAAGCTAGTCTCATTATTAGTATTCTTACCACAGGAGAAAAGACAAGGGGCAGATCGTGTAGGTTTTTCTCATACGGAAATCATTATTTTCTGGGTCTCTGAAAATTACTGTAGTATCACTTTTCTTTTTATACCTCAAAAGGACAATTTGAAATGCGTCTCTATTTTGAAGTACACAGTAATTTAGTCAACTATCGGCATTTGCACATTGCAAACCTTCACAAGATTTATCTAGTGTATTATTACCATTCAGAGGGACTGTGTGTGTACAGAAGGATAGCGTCTGTGTACCATCCAGTGCATTGTGACCTGGCCGGTGTATTTTGCAGTGTGTTTTAATGTCACAAGGTGGAGGGAGGCTAATTGGTGTTGACTGAGGGGCACAGCTCACTCCCCAACGCAATCACTGCTGGGATGAGCCTGACCCACACAGCGTGCAAACGCCAAGACTGCTGACAAACACCCTGCGGTGCTGAAAACCAGGCCAGTCTGTAAATAGCAACAGCATATGACAGCAACCGCGCTCCTACTGTATCCTTCATCACCAGAGACACTTCCCCTGTGTTTGTCAGGCAGCATTAGAGACAGCTACAACTACTAGCACCTGTTATTCAGAGAGAAGGATGATAGATGATGGTGATTCATTCAAAGAGGCAAGATTCCTCAAGATTAATGAGTGTCGTGAAGGAGCGTAAGCCCACTCACTCCCTCAGTCAAATCCCCCATCATTTCCTTACATGCTTGATAGCATAGCAAGGAGTTTATTCCGTAAAATACATTAGCATTCATATACAGTAGCTTGTCATGACACACACGTACGCATGTGCACACACACACACACACACACACTGCATTCCTCAGTGTCTGCGGAGTTCATTCATACCAGTCCATTATTCTAAACTCAGGTACTTTATTGGTATGATTCCTCTCACTTCATTCTCACTATGATTTATCACTTCTGGTTGTTGCCTTGAAAACAGACAATGACTGTACTGCTTTTTAAACAGAATTGAGACAGAATTGTTGTTGCTTCTTTTCACTCCATTGTGTTAATTGTTTCGCTTTCCAAAACAGTTTGAGATGCTTTTCCATGTTTGTTTTGGTCTTTTTAAAGATTACTGACTGGTTTTTGAAAGAGATGAAAAGATGTTGAGCATTGTCTCTTGCCCATTAAAACACAATCAACAAAGAATATAATCTCCCCACCAATGTTTAGGCAATTGTTCTGAAGAGATACTAATGGCTTCCTAGTTGTTTTACTGAGAGGCCTGTTTGCGTAGAGTGATTATAACATGTAGCTTGAAAATAATCGGAGACCCTTGGGATTTTATCAATTACAGCTGCAGACTCTGCTGAATGAAGGAAATTGAGTTGCATTTATTCTCCCTCCTAATATACCATGCTCTGCCTCCTTCGACCTAAGCAATATATTGTGGAAATTCTTACACAGAGACACTCAGTTCCAACAAAGTTAATTCCCTATAGTGAACATCTGTCAGAAACTCGAACGGGGCAGTCCCGTTAGTTCCCTTTTATACTGACAAGTCATACTTGCATGATTTAGCTTATTCACTGTTCCCCGAGCGCCGAAGACGTGGATGTCGATTAAGGCAGCCCCCCGCACCTCTCTGATTCAGAGGGGTTGGGTTAAATGCTGAAGACACATTTCAGTTAAAGGCATTCAGATGCACAACTGACTAGGTATCCCCTTTTCCCTTTCATAATTCATTAATCATTGTTTGCTTCATTCATGTGACTGACCAATACTGGGTCATGCATGTGACAGACCAATACCTCACAAGGCTTCTTCTCTCTGAGCGGAGACCTTAAAACGGAGATATCTCTAAACAAGGCTCTGTGTGTGAGGACTCGTTAAATCAGTCACTTGCATGAACACAGAAATTGGTTTATAGAAAAGCACAAACATAGCATAGCAAATACATAGACAATTAACATGTAGCATCACAGTAAGTGGAGTGCTGCCTAGAGAGAAACCTATTGAGGATTTATGTTTTTATTGTAATATGTAGAATCATTTAAAAACATATAATTCATACGGAAAGCAGTGGCACCTACTGAATTGTCTGAAAGGCTATTCTGTTTGGAGAGTTATCTATATACTCTTGCTCCGTTCACCAAAGGTGCTTCAACAAAGTACTGAGTAAATGTTCTGAATGATTATGTAAATGTGAAATTAGTTTTTGCTTTATCATTATAGGTTATTGTGTGTAGATTGATGAGGGGGAAAAAAAATATTTTATACATTTTAGAATAAGGCTGTAATGTAACAATTTTCTACACACAATAACCTAAAATGACAAACAAAAACAAATTTTACATTTACATAATCATTCAGACAATTTACTCAGTACTTTGTTGAATGTGGAAAAAGTGAAGGGGTCTGAGTACTTTTCGAATTCACTGTATACAGTAGATCGCTGGTTGTTGGTTGAGCTCTGTTTGCATTGCACTGCGTTGAATCACAAAATGAGCATTTTATTTACCCCAACAGCTTTTTGAGATTCTGCATGTTGTGTATAATGCTTTTGACAGTTTTTTTTGTTTGTGTACTTCACAAAGACTTGCTGTGACCACTCTCCAAGGGTCTCTCAGGGGGATGCAAACCCATTTCACACCTCACACCCAGGTTACCCACTTAAACATACAGTGAAACAGGACTTTAAAAGCACCCCCTAATTATTATTTATTATATTAGCTAATGGGGTTAGGAATACATTTATAAAAGATTGAATCTACTGCCTTGTGGTGAGTCGTTACGCATAAAGAAAATATATAGACAGTTCTGTGAAGTTGACTACATGACCACTTGGCTTTTCCAGTACAACAACAGGGATGGGCAACTGGCCCTCCTTTTGAAGGCCCTGAATCAAAAATATATCTCACTCAGATATCATATTAAAACCTGCAAACATTTCTCTCCACCCTATTGGAAAATATGTAGAATTGCAGGAAATTAGCTGTTTAAACAGCAACATTTTCTCTTCGCCCCATGGCACGAAATTAACTCTAAAATGTAAAAAATGTATCTTCTGTCAAAAGTGGGCTGCTAAAATGTTTTGCTTGTAATGTGGTGGTGGGGGAGAGGTACGCACATGTGGGTATGCAGACCTGCGAGCAACTGTCGCCCTTCAAGATTTTTGATGGCCCCCACCCCCATCAAAGTTGCCCATCCCTAACCTAAAGTATGAGTAAAGGATGTTGTTCTTTGAGTACATGGAAGACCTAGACGCACAGCCTCCAATGTCCCCCTCCATCTCCTCAGGTTCTCCACTGATGAAGAAAAACTACACTTGAGCTCTCCCTCCTTCCCTAGCTTTGTATGAGGACTTAAAGCTAATCTGGGGCCCTTGTCTTTAGTAGAGGATCCTAGGGTTGGCCATGCATGACCAGCTGTCCTGTCTTTACACCTCTCCCCAGACATGGATGAGTGTGCAGAGGGGAAACACTACTGCAGGGAGAACACCATGTGTGTCAACACCCCCGGCTCCTTCATGTGTGTCTGCCACACGGGTTACATCAGGATCGATGACTACTGCTGCACAGGTGAGTCCTTTCTTCTGGCAGACTCTTATAGCTGCTAACAGCAGAGACCCATACTGCCCTACCAAGCAAAAAGGCAGTAACTGCTCATTTGAAAAAGAGTTGATGTCATTTTTAATAATGTGGACAAGTGTCCTTCCACAATTTTTTCTTGGAGAAAATGGGAGTCATGTCAGCAGTAACTGCATAAAGTTATTGTGAAACAACGTTAATAAAAGCCATATTTCTTAGTTCCACGATATGAGCAGTTACTGCCTTTTTGCTTGGTAGGGCAGCATACTGTACTTGTTCCATGTTTATGACTTCGGACTAAACCGTTGAAAGCTCCAGACTTGCCTTTTCAACAGAAGTTATTGGAAGGGATATTATTTAATAAGGTAACTTAGCTGTGTTCAGTGTGTGTGTCAGTGTTTGTGTGTGTGCCCGCAATTGTGACTCATGCTTGTGAGCCTTTTAAAAAAAAATCCAGAACTATCATCATGTGATGAAAACACTTCAAACACTGCATAGCCATGTACAGTTTTATTTCTTTCATCACATTCCCAGTGGGTCAGAAGTTTACATACACTCAATTAGTATTTGGTAGCATTGCTTGCAAGCCTCCCCCTTTTTCCTCCAAACATAACGATGGTCATTATGGCCAAACAGTTATATTTTTGTTTCATCAGACCAGAGGACATTTCTCCAAATAGTACAATCTTTGTCCCCATGTGCAGTTGCAAACTGTAGTCTGGCTTTTTTTTATGGCGGTTTTGGAGCAATGGCTTCTTCCTTGCTGAGCGGCCTTTCAGGTTAGGTCGATATAGGACTCGTTTTTACTGTGGATGTAGATACTTTTGTACCTGTTTCCTTCAGTATCTTCATAAGGTCCTTTGCTGTTGTTCTGGGATTGATCTGCACTTTTCGCAGCAAAGTACATTCATTTCTAGGAGACAGAACGCGTCTCCTTCCTGAGCAATATGACGGCTGCGTGGTCCCATGGTGTTTATACTTGCGTACTATTGTTTGTACAGATGAACGTGGTACCTTCAGGTGTTTGGAAATTTCTCCCTAGGATGAACCAGACTTGTGGAGGTCAAAACATTTTTTATGAGGTCTTGGCTGATTTCTTTTGATTTTCCCATGATGTCAAGCAAAGAGGCACTGAGTTTCAAGGTAGACCATGCACAAAGTAGATGTCCTAACCGACTTGCCAAAACTATAGTTTGTTAACAAGAAAAACTAGTTTTAATGGCTCCAACCAAAGTGTTTGTAAACTTCGAACTTGTACATACAACCTCAAATAACCAGTGCACCTGCACATTGACTCTGTATCAGTACCCGCCTGTATAAAGTCTCGCTATTGTTATTTCACTACTGCTATTTAATTACTTGTTACTGTTATCTCTTATTCTTATCTGTATTTTTTAAAACTGCATTGGTGGTTAGGGGCTTGTAAGTAAGCATTTCATTGTAAGGTCTACACCTGTTGTATTCGGAGCATGTGACTTGAATCGCTTTGAGATTCTTTCAAAGCGCTATATCAGTTGAACAAATTAGGGCAGGCAAGGCGTGCATGTGACAGAGTGGGGAGGGAGAAGCGGCAGCCAAGTCAATCTATACTGAACAACAATATAAACGCAACATGCAACAATTTCCATGATTTTACTGAGTTACAGTTCATGTAAGGTAATCAGTCAATTTAAATTAATAAATTAGGCCGTAATCTATGGATGTCACAGGATTGGGCAGGGGCACAGCCATGGGTTGGCTTGGGAAGGTATAGGCTCACCCACTTGGGAGCCAGGACCAACCATTGGGGAGCCAGGCCCAGCCAATCAGAATGAGTTTTTCCCCACAAAAGGGCTTTATTACAGACAGAAATACTCCTCATTTCCATCAGCGGTCCAGGTGGCTGGTCTTAGAGGATCCCGCAGGTGAAGAAGCCGGATATGGAGGTCCTGGGCTGGCGTGGTTGCAAGTGGTCTGCAGTTGTGAGGCCAGTTGGACATACTCTACGCCAAATTCTCTAAAATGACATTGGAGGTGGCTTATGGTAGAGAAATTAACATTAAATTCTCTGGCAACATCTCTGGTGGACATTCCTGCAGACAGCATGCCAATTGCCCGCTCCCTCAACTTGTGACATCTGTGGCATTGTGTTGTGTGACAAAACTGCACATTTTTGAGTGACCTATGCCATACCTGTCAAATGGATGGATTATCTTGGCAAAGGGGAAATGCTCACCAACACGGATGTAAACTAATTTGTGCACAAGATTTGAGCTCCAGCAGGTATATCTCTCTGGTCACCCCCAAAACCAATTCTTCCTTTGGCCGCCTCTCTTTCCAGTTCTCTGCTGCCAATGATTGGAACGAACTACAAAAATCTCTGAAACTGGAAACGCTTATCTCCCTCACTAGCTTTAAGCACCAGCTGTCAGAGCAGCTCACAGATTACTGCACCTGTACATAGCCCATCTATAATTTAGCCCAAACAACTACCTCTTTCCCTACTGTATTTATTTATTTTGCTCCTTTGCACCCATTATTTCTCTCTACTCTGCACATTCTTCCACTGCAAATGTACCATTCCAGTGTTTTACTTGCTATATTGTATTTACTTTGCCACCATGGCCTTTTTTTTTGCCTTTACCTCCATTATCTCACTTCACTTGCTCACTGCTCATTGTATATAGACTTATTTTTCTACTGTATTATTGACTGTATGTTTGTTTTACTCCATGTGTAACTCTGTATGTGTCAAACTTCTTTGCTTTACCTTGGCCAGGTAGCAATTGTAAATGAGAACTTGTTCTCAACTTGCCTACCTGGTTAAATAAAGGTAAAATAAAAAAATAAAAAAATGTATATATATTTTTGTTCAATATAAAAAGACTGCAAGCAAGATTCCTCGTCTTTCTTCTCCTCTGTTCTTCTCTGTTCTCCCCTGTTCTGTTTCTCTGTCAGCAGTACTGTAGCCCTCCATGTTCAGGTCAGCCAGTTCTCCTCACACCAGATTGAAATGCCACATGGTGACACAGTTACTACTGACACAAGCACTCTTTTTCTGTAGAGCTACCCTTAGAGTTGTGTTCCCTTAGAAGGTATAGGCTCACCCACTTGGGAGGCAGAGTTGTGTTCCCTTAGAAGGTATAGGCTCACCCACTTGGGAGGCAGAGTTGTGTTCCCTTAGAAGGTATAGGCTCACCCACTTGGGAGGCAGAGTTGTGTTCCCTTAGATTGTTTCAGGTAGTGAGTTGAAGAAACAGACTTCGGGAAAGATTTACTAAGTTTGCATCAATAAAGTTTGTGGTTTTAAGAAGAGAATGATACTGCAGCTAAAAAGCTTACAGTTTCTTCTATAGTCCATGTTTTTACCGTGGATGTCATATGTAGGTGCAGACCTTGAATAGATAAATAACAAATACACTACTTGAATTTGAGTAGACCTTTGTGACTACACTCAGGCTTTAATGAAGATCATTTGATTATGGCCCTGACTTCTTGATGACCCACAAACTGTTGACAAACAACCATTGTTCCATTAGTCATTTTAATCAGTCTTACTCTTCACAATAAACAATATCACAAAGATAAAGAAAGAAATCAAATATTTAATATTTAACTAATATTGTTACTGAACAGCAAACCCATGTCTCCTTCCAGTTGTAAAGATGACTCAATGGTATACCCATAGATACAGTATGTAGCATGGTCGTCATGTTCGCTGTGAGTGCATTACAGTGCGAGTTATGAGGCTAAGTAGATCCCTGTGTGTGTCGTCTCTGATGGGGACACAAAACATTTCCTCTTCTTCTGTAATTAAAAAAGCAATTACCACTAATTCAAACTAACTCAGCACGGAGGAGAGGAGACAGAGAGGAGAGGAGGTAGAATGCAGAGTAAAGGAGCAGCCTGCCTGGCTGAGACGTGCCAGAAAGAGGGTTGCATCCCAAATGGCACACTATTCTCTTTATAGTGCACTACTTTTGACCAGGGCCCATAGGGAGGGCCCATAGGGCTTTGGCCAAAAGTAGTGCACTATATACGGAATATGGTGCATTTAGGACATACCCAGAGAAAGGATTCGGGCATGCTGCAACGCTGCTTTCCTCCCCCCTCCCTCCCCTCTGAGCTTCTGGGTTTGAATTAAAGCAGTAAGAGTCTGTAAGACCCACCAAGACACTGCAACAACACAGCAGATTTTTTACATTTCCTGACTGCCACAACTATGCCCATGGTGGGTTTCCCCTTGTTGATGGGAACAGGAAACAAAATAGGATATGGGAATGGAGGTGGTGAGGCTGTCAGTAGGTATTTTAGGAATGTTTCAGAAGGAATAATCATGAGAATTCTCACTAATCTCACACTTTTTGTTTTCTTATTTATTCAGTGAAGAAAAGACACCTTGCGTACTCAGTCTTTTTCTCTAGTGTTAGTTCTCCTTAGACACACCCTGAATTACATTCCACTCAGTTATATTTCTATGCATCTTAGAGCCGGATGCAGTCTCCTATTCATTTGTCTCCTATCCTGCAACCCATTAGTTTTACCGATTTTACAATGAAGATTAATACTGCAGCCCAGTGGATTAAGTTGTGTCTCTGTATTTTACATAGAATCTTATTAAAATGCCTTCAAGTCAGAGCCATGCACACCTCTGTTATGCATCCTGATTAAACCGAGGCGTATTCAGGGGGCCTGATGTAATGACTTTCTGCCTGCTACAGTACAGTCAAATTACTGTCGTAATCTCTCTCTGAGTTATTGGACTATCAGTGTATATTCACAATCATTGCCTCAGCGCATGATATAGAATCGCTCATATAGAGCCACACTCCACCTCTTATCTGATATTAAAAATATCAATTATGGTTAAATTGTAATTCAAAACTTGTCCGATGGACCCATATGTGGCTAAATCAAATCAAACCGACACAATCTTATTAGAGCACATACACAAGGCACTGCCTCCGACAAGATTCAACGTTTATTTCCAGAGTATGCCATCTCGCCCATTCCTGTTGCACTGTGATATGTTAGCGATAGGGGCCCTGTGCTAAGCTAGCAATGGGGTTCTATTCATTATTAATAGCAATCAAACATCTGTTTCTGTTTGAACAGGGTCCAGAGGGAATGGGCTATTCCCCAAGTGGCTTAGATAGGAAATATAGCACCAGCTCAACAAAACACAAAATATAATATCTCCCATGTCCATTAGAATAACTCATTCAATATGAAGATCTTTATTATTCTCTGTGGATTCGAGCAATTACTAGATTGCAAACCTCAGCAGAAATAATGCACAGGTAGCCTAATTATATTGCTTTTCCATAAGTGCATATATCTGTACTAGTCCGCATAGTGATTTAAGATAGAATACACTTATTTAATTGAGTAACTCTAACAGTAATTCTGGATTAAAAGGCTAAACCCAGAGAGATTTTCTATAGTAACATCATAAGGTCCTGGGTTCAAGTGAACATGGTATTTATATAAAACACCCCACAGTGAAAGGGGTCACTATTTAACATCCCAGCTGGTCAATGTCGAATAGAGTCAGGACAGAAAGGAGCAACCCAACTTTCCCCTGCTCTCTGACTATCATTTTAGCCTTGATCTTGAAGGAAAGTGCCTGGGGTGTGCTCCTCACTCCTAGAGATGGGTTGCCTTTGAATGTTATTAGTGGGCTGCTGTCCTGAGGTGTGTGTGGTGAGATGTGAGGTGTGTGACCCCGCTCTTATCCGATGATAACCAATCCGGCCTTGGTCTCAGAGGCAGTAGGAAAGGAGGGAGGGAGGGAAGGTGAAAGGGAGGGCGGAGGTGGTGATGAAGGGAGGGCAGAAGTGGTGATGAAGGGAGGGCGGAGGTGGTGATGAAGGGAGGGCGGAGGTGGATTTGAAGGGAGGGCGGAGGTGGTGATGAAGGGAGGGCGGAGGTGGATTTGAAGGGAGGAGGTGGATTTGAAGGGAGGGCGGCGGTGGGGCAGTGGGGATTAGAAAGGATAACTTCCACTGTGTGAAGTCAAAGGGCCTGGCAGATATAGAGGATTATGGGAAAACAGTGGGCCTTGACCCCCGTCTCCTTCCCATCCTTTCATGCTTTGTTCCCACTCTATTATATCTCCCTTTATCTCAGATATTGCATCTTATGATGACGTTGATATTTTCCCAAAGATGGAAAACACACTGCTATTTCAACACAGCCTTCACATTTAGAACTGTTATTATGATATGCCTGTGAAGACCCAGAATGTCTCCATTTTGCATAAAGATCAGTGCGTTCTCCATGAGTTTATAAGTAGTTCTAGATGCAGTGACTGTATTAACTGATACAGTGACTGTATTACCTCGGCCTAATGCAGTTTTAGTTACAGTGTGTCGGTCAAACTGTTGGACAAAGGCGGAGTTGGCTCCAGGCTGGGCTGAGGCTCCAGTCAGTCAGTCTGCTGTAGCACGCTACAGAGGGCTCCCTAGTGACAGCCTGTACATAATTGATTGTTTATCTGTCTGCAGCATGAGCAGCACTAGTCAAGAAGAAAAACCCCTACACAGGACGCAAAGGCACACACATACACAGATGGACGCACGCAGACACATGTACTGTACGCGCACGCACACACACACGAAGGATAACCCCTTTGCAGACACACACACACACGCACCTAGTCTGCCAATTTCTCCATCCTGTCGATTCAGAGTGATGGCATACAACTCCCCTGCCCGGCAGGCATAGACAGATGTGACCTTGGGCAAATCTCCTCTCTTTTTTTACTCTCCCCTTCCGTTAGTTTGATATGCTATCTGCATCTCATACGACACCCTGTTCCCTATAAAGTGCACTACTTTTGACCAGGTCCCATAGGGTTCTGGTCAAAAGTAGTGCACTTTGTAGGGAAAGGGGTGCCATTTGGGACACATCCTATATGCTGCCTCAGTGGGGACACAGAGCAGGTTTTAATGCAGGACATCAGCAGGTGTGATAGAGCAGCAGGACCGGTGTTCCTCCATGTTCTTGACTCTGTCATATAGACATCATACCCTCAAAGGAGAAGCTCAACACCACATCACTTTCAATTTGTTTGAGCCTGATACTGTTCAGGAAATGTAATGGATGGGATGATTACAATGAAATGGATGTAGCTTAGGTCTCTCCCGTGGCACGCATTCTCATTCAGATACATCCTTGTTCTCAGATAGTAAGATGTTCAGTTTGAGGGACGTTTGATTTTGGCTGTATTAGACAATAGAAGTCCAACAACTACAGAAAAAATACTTCCACTAATTAGGAGAAAAGCACAATATATTAATACTATACTTTATTGTTTAGTAAGACTCCTGAGAGCTAGTCAGTTGGTGTATGAACATGTGTGAGCACAGCAAAGAGGACTTGATGCCAGGCTTAGGATGGCCCAGAAATCCACTAACACAAATGGTAGAAGTGTTACCCATAGATAAGCAATACAATGTTATGCACCATAGGACTAGAATTATTCTCTCTGCCAAAAGGAGTTGGATAGTTTGATAACCAATGGCAGGTTTGGGTCCTTTGGGACCTGACTTTTTGTGTCATTCTAGATACTGAGTCATAACTGAAGTTTTGTTTTGCTTCTATAAAAGGTACACAGGAAGTTTCCAGTCATTTTTGGAAGGTCACAACGCAACACCAAAAGTTTAGTAAAAAACTTTCTTAAGTTGTACACAGTAAGCAAATACTTATCACAAAGTAGTAGTTCGCTACACCCACAATAACATTGCTAAATATGTGTATGCGACCAATCAAATTGAACCCTCTGGAACGGTCCACACAGAATAGATTTATTCCTGTGTGTCTGGGATAAAGATCTCCCTGTGTTCTGCTTGGTACTGATGATAGTGTGTGTCTGCCTCTCTCTGCTTCCTGCGGCTAAGGTGTGATTGACCTGTGTATGGTGAAGTTTAGTTCAGGTCTTAAAGGTGCTGTTATGGTATGATTGACCTGTGTAAGGTGAAGTTTAGTTCAGGTCTTAAAGGTGTGGTTATGGTATGATTGATCTGTGTTTGTTTTGCTGTTCCAGAGCATGATGAGTGTGTGAGCGGACTGCACAGCTGCGCCCAGAATGCCCTCTGTTTCAATACGGTGGGGGGACACAGCTGCTCTTGTAAGCCGGGATACACTGGCAACGGTACCATCTGCAAAGGTGAGATCCTACTGACCAGACCCACACAGATACAGTACAGATAGGGTCATTTTTCATTGTAGTACCTTAAAGGTTTCTTCAGGTGTCCCCATAGGAGAACCCTTTTTGGTTCCAGGTAGAATTATTTCTACAGAGGGTTCTACATGGAACCCAAAATGGTTTTACCTGGAACCAAAAATGGTTCTCCTATGGGGACAGCTGAAGAAACCTTTTTGTAACCCTTTTTTTCTAGGCATAAATAAAATGTTAATCGAGCTAAATGAATGTTGAATACTGACTTTGTGGTACCCGTGTTCTTCCTCTAGCGATGTGTGATGGCCTGTGCCAGAATGGAGGAACCTGCATCTCCCCTAATAACTGCATCTGCCAGCTAGGCTTCACAGGGAAGAGGTGTGAGACAGGTAAGACTTCCTTTGTCCAGTCGGCAGTCCTCGGATTTAAACACTGCATCAAGACTACATAATAGAAAGTATGAGGGAAGAGGTGAAGTGTGGAGTTGTTTACTTTGATTTGCATTTCAAAGGATCAAATATGATTTTTAAAATAAAATAAAATGTTAGTCACATGCGCCGAATACAACAGGTGTAGACCTTGCAGTGAAATGCTTACTTTACAAGCCCTTAACCAACAATGCTTTAAGAAGTTAAGAAAAATAAGTGTTAAAGTAGTCTCTCAAGTCTACTTTAAAGTAGTCACTCTTGCTGAAAATAAAATCTTAAGAGGATACTTTCAGTGTTATCATCGCTTTGGTGCCAGAGTTTATTTAATTCTCTAGACATACCAGAAAGAGCCCATTAAGTAATCTGCATCCTTGTTTAAAATAAAACCAATGTCTTGTGTTCAATTGGAATACATTTGACTGAGACAATCAAATGAGAATGTTGTCCATTTTAAGTGTTGACCTGGCTGACTGTACTTAGTGACTGTCTTTATTTACTCTGACAGTAAAAATGGCATGTGGTATTTTCACTATACCCCAGCTGAGGTATTTGGAGCTTGCAAGAAAGGCATTTCACTGTACTTGTGACATTAAAACTTGAAACTATTCACAAAAAGCACCCGTCTTCCGTTTCTCCAGAACGTTATCCATAAATACATCTTAGTTTCCCCATTTCCCCTGTTCATCCTCCTTCATTACCTATGTATTCTGTTCTGTGGTGACTAATAAGATAGTAATCTGTTAATAATATCACCAGATATTATTCAGTATGGCATTTTCTTTTACAGGGCTTTAAACTTTCTCACTTTCAAATGACAATAGCACACAAACACTGATTCGCTGTGCATTATAGTGCATCAAGCATTATACTGTAGATTTACCACTATGCATCAAACTCATCCTATATTGATGTCTATCTTTTGTCATCTGTTTTTTGTATATATTTCCATCTGCGGTGGTGTATATGTAAGCATCATGGGGAGAGGTTGAAACAGTGTTGGCTCATTGTAGCAGCTTAACACTCCTTATCCCTGATCTATACAACAGATGCTTTGCTCTCAGCCTATTGTAAATAGAGAATAGCTGTCAGGACAAGGCAACATGGAAAGCTAATAAAAAAAACAGGGCTCTTACAGTTTGAGACTGTCTTTAGGCTCCCAGACAGGGCAGACAGAACAGAAACCGAGATCTGCTGAGCTGAGCCGCTGCCTACTCATTGGTGCAGGTATTGATTGCACATAAAGGACCTTTATGAGGCGTACCCTTTTACTGCCTGTCTTAAAGCAAATTACTTTTCTCAAGGTGCTGTTCTGTCCTGTTTTGTGATGCTGAGGACAGCTGAAGGGAAGGCTAGAAAGCAGGCTGGTGTTATGAGCATAATAACCACGATCTCTTATCACTCCACCTGCTCTCTGCAGTAGACCAGCTCTGATGACCATGTACCCTAGTAAAGATATGGCCAGAGCCCTCTACCATTTCATTACCTTCAATAGTCTGGGCTTTGCCTTCACTATGTTTTCTCTATAGAATCTGCATTTTTCTGTTCTGTAGATCTAGCAATAGTGAGTAGCAGGGGACATGGAATTGTGAGAATGTATTTTCTTTTTAATAGAACAGTTTAGAACAGAATGCTTAAAGCCTAATTAGTGACAAACAAATAGTTGTGGTGCAGAGTGACTTTGTCAATCTAATCACAGAATGAGGGAAAACAGTAATGATGATGATGTGGAGCTCAGGCCTCTGTTAATTTTGGGCTCCTTCCTTCCCAACAGTTAATCATCAACGTTGATTTTAATTCACACACACACACACACACACACACTCAAACAGATTCCCAGAGAGGGTGCCTCAGGTGACAAGGCTTTTGTCACCACCTCTGCATCTGTTTCTCTCCT
Organism: Oncorhynchus kisutch; assembly: GCF_002021735.2. NCBI lineage: Eukaryota > Metazoa > Chordata > Actinopteri > Salmoniformes > Salmonidae > Oncorhynchus > Oncorhynchus kisutch. The sequence continues at coordinate 21,472,206 of NC_034177.2, forward strand.
CCTTTCCCCTCTGAGAGTCTTCTCCTCCTTTCCACTCTGTCTCCAGCCCCATCAGGCTTGTGACAGCTCCTGTCCTCACGTGCCCATTGTGCCCTCAACAAATAGCTGGAGACACCTCTGGAGTTGCCTGACGACTCAAACTGAATTCTTCCGCTGCTCTAAGTACACTACATACTTCAGTCTGAGACGCCATAGTTGAAGTAATTTGTGGTGACGTCAAAATTAGGGATGTTGCACAAAACATCAGCGATTGGATCATCTCTAACCAATCAGTATCAAAGCCAATGGCGCATTCTTTTTTACACCCTTTTTTGTGTTATCCAATTGGTGGTTACAGTCTTGTCCCATCGCTGCAACTCCCGTACGGACTCGGTGGAGGCAAAGGTCGAGAGCCATGCGTCCTCCAAAACGACACTGCCAAGCCGCAGCAATGTGTCGGAGGAAACACTGTACAACTGGCGACCGAAGTCGGCGTGCATGCGCCCGGCCCGCCACAAGGAGTGGCTAGAGTACGATGTGACAAGGACATCCCGGCCAACCAAACCCTCCCCTAACCCGGATGATGCTGGGCCAATTGTGCGCCGCCTCATGGGGTTCCCAGTCGCGGCTGGCTGCGACACAGTCTGGGATTAAACCCGGGTCTATAGTTACGCGCCACTCGGGGAGGCCCCACCAATGACACATTTTCTAAACGCTGCTTTACCCATGTATGAAACCCATCGGGTTCTGGAAATCGTCTGGTGGTACTCAGATCCAGACTCATTGAGGAGAAGAAACTAACGTCCATGGGCGTGACGCAGCGTTTGGCTAGAGCAAGGAGTTTGGGCAACCAGGCAACCTCTGGAGGCCTCTGCAGAGACCTCACCAGGCAGTCAGTGGATGGACTGGAGGAGTTAGTGCTCATGTGCTTATGAGCAGAGAGAAAGAGAGAGAGACAGAGAGAGAGAGCTCCATCCATCCAACATGGAAAAGCTTTCACAGCAGCCCACTCCCCCAACCAACCCACCATGCTGCTTTTAGAACCCCCCCCCCCCCCCCCCCCCCAGACACACACTGCCTCCAGAACAGTGGCAAGCTACCTGCCTGTGACAGCTGAGAGTGAGGTTCTAAAACACAGAGCGAAGATACGCATACACACACACACACTACATATTTATTGTGTTTTTAGCTCATTACCGTCTCCCTTTATATTCAAAGCCATTCCAAGCTTGTTATGCTTTATTGTTTTTTTTCCTCCAATCTGATAGCCCACTGCCTTCAGTCGCTAATGGCAACCCGTTGTTGCCCTTGGCGGCAGTTATCTGTGGTTACAATAAGACAATGAAAGCAGCCAAAACAAGAGTGATCTTGGTGTTGTCTCACTCCCTATGTTTGACTCATCTTTACACTAAAATGGTTCTTCGAGGACCAAGATAAAGAAAGGGGCTTGTGTTAGATGTTATTGATGTGCTTTAGAAACAGCTCTGCTTGAAATATGGAGAACAACCTGGTGGAAAGCTTTGAAAAGCTTGTAACTATTCAAGGCTCGTTATTTTTGTACTATTACAGTAGTTACATACTCAGATTTACATACTCGCCTTTCTACATTTAAGAAAGGTCCGGAAGGTCTTAAACATGCTTGATGAACCTTTCAACATCCTCAGGTCTCTCATATATATGCGGCCCAGTTGATCTAGTGGTTTTTTAATCACAATGATTATTACTTCACTTCGCCATACTTCTCCTGTTTCCAAGTGACTCACTGTTCATTCTCTACCATGTTGTATTGTTACTGTACATGCTAATGTTCATTTAATGTGTACAGAGTATTTTAACACACTCCTCTATTCCCCAGACACACCCCCAGGATCAGTAATCTGTCATAAATCCACTTAACGCCAAAGCATGTATACAGGAGAGGACACCAGAATCCTATTTGAAATAGGATTAGGAAGTGTTATAAATAAGAGGAGCAGATCAGGATTATAGTTAATTTTCCTGTGAAAATGGAAATACTGTATTCATATTGTACTGTATGTAAGATCTGACTGTCCAGGCCCTGATGTTCTGCGGTCGAGAGAGAGAGAGAGGGAGAGACTCTCTCTGGGGTCGAAACAGGAATAAAACAATAGTCTACATCATAAATAAAACAGTACATCAAACTACAAATTGGGCATTATACATATTGACATTGCTCTATTACTACACATTTACAGTGTGCGTGTGTGTCTCTTCACTGTCCACTTTGTGCCGTGAGGTGTTCCATGTACTCATGGCTCTATGTAGTACTGTGTTTCCCCAGAGTCTGTTCTGGACTTGGGGACTGTGAAGAGACCCCTGGTGGCAAGTCTTGTGGTGAATGTATGTCTCAGCTGTGTGTTAGCTGTTTGAACAGACAGTTCAGTGCTTTCAACACGTTGATACCTCTCAAAAAGACAAAAAGTGATGAAGTCCTCTACTTTGAGCCAGGAGAGATTGACATGCATGTTATTGAAATTAGCCCTCTGTGTACACTGCTCTGTTCTGGGCCAACTGTAATTTGCCTATGTCCTTCTTTGTGGCACTTGGCCATTTAACTGGGCAGTAGTCCAGGTGTGTTAAAACTAAGGCCTGTAGGACATGTTTTGTTGATTGTGATGTCAAGAAAGCAGAGCAACTCTTTATCACGGACAGACCACTTCCCATCTTAGTTACTGTTACATCAAAAATGTTTTGACTCTGTCAGTTTACAATCTTGTGTTACACTAAGCAGTTTAGTCTCCTCAACAGGTGAGACTAAAGACTGACTAATGAGGCGACAGGTGCAACACATCCTGACCAATGAGAATGATTCCAATCAGTGTGTGTCCACACCTGAACAGAACCAACCTTGAAAACCAAAGCCGGTAACAATGAGGATTAGGGTTTAGCGAATAATTTGTCCCAAATACTATGCTTTTAGTTTTTGATATATTTAGGACCACCATAAAACTAGCCACCCATTCTGAAACTGACTACAGCTCTTTGTTAAGTGTTGCAGTGATTTTACTTGCTGTGGTAGCTGATGTGTATAATGTCGATTCATCAGTGTACATAGACACACAGGCTTTACTCAACGCTAGTGGTAGGTCATTAGTAAAAAATGAAAAAAGTAAGGGGCCAAGACTCTACCTGGTTTACATTAGGAATTCCTGATTCTACCTGGATTATGTTGGAGAGGCTTCTATTAAAGAACACTCTCTGTGTTCTGTTAGATAGGTAACTCTCGATCCACAATATGGCAGAGGATGTGAAGCCATAACAAGGTCTTTTCTAAGATCGAAAATGTCAAAAGCTGCACTGAAGTCTAACATAACTGCTTCCACAATCTTCTTATTTTAGCCAATTCTTTCAGCCAATCCATCAGTCATTTGCATCAGTGGCGTACATGTGAGTTAGCTGACAATGTCATGAAAACGATGTGCACGCTTCAAAGCGGCCAGATAGTTAGCAACAATGACAAGAAACTTCCATGTGGGGAATCGTAAGTGGCTCATTTCAGCTCATTTGATCTTGTTCTTGATACCATGTCTCGTTTTGAGGTGTTTTGACTGATGTCGCGTCTATGCAAATATGACTAACATCTGCTGGCTAGCTAGTTAACCAACAGCTGTAAATATGTATTTGAGTGCTCATTGTGGAACTTTAGTTCTGTTTTTTGAAAACATTGTAGACTAAATATAGTTTACATTTTAAAAACAATCTGAACCATCCCCGTCTGTTTTTCCCCGTAGTTGCGCACGCATCAGTTTTGTTGCTAATCAACCAACCCATTTATATTTTGTATTTATTTAACGTTTATTTAACTAGGCATGTCAGTTAAGAACAAATTCTTATTTACAATGACGGCCTAGGAACAGTGCCTTGTTCATGGGCAGAATGACAGATTTTTACTGTAAAATAGCATTGTATCTGGTTAAAAGGTTTAGTGAAGGTCGGTAGCAGGCTGCTACCGACCTTAACTACTAGGGTGTTTCTATGTCTAACATTATTTTTTAAATTGAAGTCTTCTGTGATGTATATGAAGTGTAATATTGAATACATTTCAACTCTATATTTGACACGGTACAGGTGTCTTTTTTAAGCCCATAACCATATGTGTGAGGTGTATACTTTTGTTTCAAAGTTGATTTGTTTAAGACTACAAAGAAACACTGTGTGACATTGATTTAGCCCACTGCAGTTAAAGGTTTGACATGTCCAACCGGCCTCACAACCTGCAGACCAGGTGTTTGGCGTCGTGTGGGCGAGTGGTTTGCTGATGTCAACGTTGTGAACAGAGTGCCCTGTGGTGGTGGGTCTATAGTATGGGAATGCATTAGCTACGGACAACAAACACAATAGTATTTTATCAATGGCAATTTGAATGCAAAGATACTGTGATGAGATCCTTTCCATATTTTGTTATGTTACAGCCTTATTATAAATTGATTAAATAAAATGTTTTCCTCATCAATCTACACACAATACTCCATAATGATGAAGCTAAAACAGTTTTTTTTAAATGTTTGCAAATTCGTAAAAAATAATAACAGAAATACCTTATTTACATAAGTATTTAGACCCTTTGCTATGAGACACAAATTGAGCTCAGGTGCATCCTGTTTCCATTGATCATCCTTGACATGTTTCTACAACTTGGAGTCCACCTGTGGTAAATTCAATTGATTTGACATGATTTGGATAGGCTCACACCTGTCTATATAAGGTCCCACAGTTGACAGTGCATGTCTGAGCAAAAACCAAACCATGAGGTCGAAGATATTGTCCGTAGAGCGCCGAGACGGGATTGTGTCGAGGCACAGATCTGGGGATGGGTAGCTAAATATTTCTGCATCATTGAAGGTCCAAGAACACAGTGGCCTCTATCATTCTTAAATGGAATACGTTTGGAACCACCAAGACTCCCAGCCAAACTGAGCAATCGGGGGAAGAGGGGCCTTGGTCAGGGAGGTGACCAAGAACCCGATGGTCGCTCTGACAGAGCTCCAGAGTTCCTCTGTGGAGATGGGAGAACCTTCCAGAAGTACAACCATCTTTGCAGCACACCATCAATCAGGTCTTTATGGTAGAGTGGCCAGATGGAAGCCACCCCTCAGTAAACGGCACATGACAACACTCTTGGAGTTTGCCAAAAGGCACCTAAAAGACTCTCAAATCAAATCAAATGTTATTGGTCACATACACATAGTTAGCAGATGTTATTGCAAGTTTAGAGAAATGTTCGTGCTTCTAGTTCCGACAGTGCAGCCATATCTAACAAGTAATATCTAACAATTCCACATTAAATACCTAATACACACATCTAAGTAAGGAATGGAATAAGAATTTATACATATAAATATATGGATGAGCAATGACAGAGCGGCATAGGCTAAGATGCTTATCGATGGTTTAGAATACAGTGTATATACACTACCGTTCAAAAGTTTGGGGTCACTTAGAAATGTTTTTTTTTTTTTAAGAAAAGCACATTTTTGCCCATTTAAAATCAATCAGCAACCCTCACTCCTGTTTTCCAATGGCACGTTGTGTTAGCTAATCCAAGTGTATCATTTAAAAGGCTAATTGATCATTAGAAAACCCTTTTGCAATTATGTTAGCACAGCTGAAAACTGTTGTTCTGATTTTAAAGAATCAATAAAACTGGCCTTCTTTAGACTAGTTGAGTATCTGGAGCATCAGCATTTGTGGGTTCGATTACAGGCTCAAATGGCCAGAAACAAAGAACTTTCTTCGGAAACTCGTCAGTCTATTCTTGTTCTGAGAAATGAATGATATTACATGCGAGAAATTGACAAGAAACTAAAGATCTGGTACAATGCTCTATTCAGAATAGAAAGAGGAGTGGGAGGCCCTGGCGCACAACTGAGCAAGAGGACAAGTACATTAGAGTGTCTAGTTTGAGAAACAGACGCCTCACAAGTCCTCAACTGGCAGCTTCATTAAATAGTACCTGCAAAACACCAATCTCAACATCAACAGTGAAGAAGCGACTCCGGGTTGCTGGCCTACTCGTCAGAGTTAGTCTGTCCAGTGTCTGTGTTCTTTTGCCCATCTTAATCTTTTATTTTCATTGGCCAGTCTGAGATATGGCCTTTTCCATAAAAAAAATCTGACGTTTCCAGCTACAGTAGTAATTTACAACATTAACAATGTCTACACTGTATTTCTGATCAATTTAATGTTTTTTTAATGGACAAAGAATGTGCTTTTCTTTAAAAAACAAGGAAATGTGTAAGTGACCCCAAACTTTTGAACAGTAGTGTACATATGAGATGAGAAATGCAAGCTATGTAAACATTATTAAAGTGACGTTATTAAAGTGACTAGTGTTCCATTTATTAAAGTGGGCAGAGATTACAAGTCTGTATGTCGACAGCAGCCTCACTGTGCTAGTGATGGCTGTTTAACAGTTTGATGGCCTTGAGATATTGAGATAGAAGCTGTTTTTCAGTCTCTCGGTCCCAGCATTGATGCACCTGTATTGACCTCACCTTCTGGATAGTAGCGGGGTGAACAGGAAGTGGCTCAGCTGGTTGTTGTCCCTGATGATCTTTTTGGCCTTTCTGGTGACATCGGGTGTTGTAGGTGTCCTGGAGGGCAGGTAGTTTGCCCCCATTGTACAGACCGCAAACCCTCTGGAGAGCCCTGCGGTTGCGGGCGGTACAGTTGCCATACCAGGCCGTGATACAGCCCGACAGGATGCTCTCAATTGTGCATCTGTAAAAGTTTGTGAGGGGTTTAGTTGACAAGCCAAATTTCTTCATCCTCTTATTAAGGTTGAAGAGGCACTACTGTGCCTTCTCCACCACACTGTCTGTGTGAGGTGGACCATTGAAATTTGTCAGTGATATGTACTCCGAAGAACTTTCCACCTTCTCCAATGCTGTCCAGTCAATGTGTATAGGGGGCTGCTCCCTCTGCTGTTTCCTGAAGTCCACGATAATCTCCGTTGTTTTGTTAACGTTGAGTGAGAGGTTATATTCCTGACACCACACTCTGAGAGCCCTCACCACCTCCTTGAAGGCTGTCTCGTCATTGTTGGTAATCAAGCCTACTACTGTTGTGTCGTCTGCAAACTTGAGGATTGAGTTGTAGGCGTGCATGGCCACGCAATCATGCGTGAACATGGAGTACAGGAGGGGGCTGAGTGCGCACCCTTGTGGGGCCCCAGGGTTGAGGATCAGCAAAGTGGAGATGTTGTTTACTACCTTCACCATCTGGTGGCGGCCCGTCAGGAAGTCTAGGACCCAATTGCACAGGGCATGGTTGAGACCCAGGGCCTCAAACTTAATGATGAGCTTGGAGGGTACTATGGTGTTGAATGCTGAGCTATAGTCAATGAACAGCATTCTTACATAGGTATTCCTCTTGTCCAGATGTGCAGTGCGATGCAATTGGGGCGGTAAGAAAATTGAAGTGGATCTAGGGTGACAGGTAAGGTGGAGGTGATATTATCCTTGACTAGTTTCTCAAAACACTTCATGATGACAGAAGTGAGTGCTACGGGCGATGGTCATTTAGTTCAAATACCTTTGCATTCTTGTGTACAGGAACAATGGTCATCTTGAACCATGTGGTTCAACAGACTGGGATAGGGAGAGATTGAATATGTCCGTAAACGCACCAGCCAGCTGGTCTGCGCATGCGGCTAGGGGTGCCATCTGGGTCGGCAGCCTTGTGGGAGTTAACACGTTTAAATGTCTTACTCATGTCAGCCACGAAGAAGGAGAGCCCACAGTCCTTAGTAGCGGGCCACGTCGGTGGCACTGTATTATCCTCAAATCGGCCAAAGAAGGTGTTTAGTTTGTCTGGAAGCAAGACGTCGGTGTCTGCGACATGGCTTGTTTTCCTGTTGTAGTCCGTGATTGTCTGTAGACGTCTCGTGTCTGAGTCTTTGACTTGCGACTACTTTGTCTGTATACTGACATTTTAGTTAGTTTAATTGCCTTGCGGAGGGAATTTTTTATTTTTACCTTTATTTAACTAGGCAAGTCAGTTAAGAACAAGTTCTTATTTTCAATGACGGCCTAGGAACAGTGGGTTAACTGCCTGTTCAGGGGCAGAACGACAGGTTTGTACCTTGTTGCAAATTCAAGTCCCAGAGCTGACCTTTCGGTTACTAGTCCAACGCTCTAACCACTATAGGCTACCCTGCCGCCCCACGACTCCTCTGTTTGTAATCTGCCATATTCCCAGTCACCTCGCCATGGTTAAATGAGGTGGTACGCGCTTTCAGTTTTGCGCAAATGCTGCCATCTATCCACGGTTTCTGGTTAGGGTAGATTTTAATAGTCGCAGTGGGTACAACCTCTTCTATACACTTCCTTATAAACTCACTCACAAAATCAGCATGTACGTCGATATTATTCTGAGGCTACCCAGAACATGTGATCAAAACAATCTTGAAGCATGGATTGTGATTGGTCAGACCAGTGTTGAATAGTCTTTAGCACGGGTACTTCCTGTTTGAGTTTCTGCCTATAGGAAGGGAGAAGCAAAATGGAGTCAGTCAGATTTGCTGAAAGGAGGGCAGGGGAGAGCCTTGTATGCATCGCGAAAGTTAGAGTAACAATGGTCCAGTGTTTTTCCAGCGCGAGTGCTACAGTCGATATGCTGATATAATTTAGCTAGTCTTTTCCTCAAATTAGCTTTGCTAAAATCCCCAGCTACAATAAATGCAGCCTCAGGACATATGGTTTCCAGTTTGCATAAAATCCAGTGAAGTTCCTTGAGGGCAGTTGTGGTATCGGCTTGAGGGCGGATATACATGGCTGTGAAAATAACCGAAGAGAATTCCCTTGGGAGATAATACGGTAGGCGTTTGATTTTCAGGAATTCTAGGTCAGGTGAATTAAAGGACTTGAGTTCCTGTATGTTGTTACAATTACACCATGAGTCGTTAATCATGAAACATACATCCCCACCCTTCTTCTTCCTGGAGAGATGTTTACTCCTGTCGGCGCGATGCACTAAGAATCCCGATGGCTGTACTGACTCAACAACATATCCCGAGAGAGACATGTTTCCGTGAGAGTATGTTACAATCTCCGATGTCTCTCTGGAAAGCAACCCTTACTCTGATTTTGTCAACTTTGTTATCTAGGGACTGGACATTAGCGAGTAATATACTCGGAATCAGTGGGTGGTGTGCGCCTCCGAAGTTTGACTCGAAGACCGTTCCGACTCACTCTCCTCCGGCGGCGTTGTTTTGGGTCAGCCTCAGGAATCAGTTCTTGCCGGCTGTATGTAATAACACTTAAGATTTTCTGGGATGACAATGTAAGAAATAATACATAATATAAAACAAATACCGCAAAGTTTCCTAAGGATTAGACCATGAGTAACAATATACTCTGGTCTGATGAAACCAAGATTGAACTCTTTGGCCTGAATACCAAGCTTCATGTATGGAGGGAACCTAGCACCATCCCTACAGTGAAGCATGGTGGTTGCAGCATCATGCTGTGGGGATTTTTATCAGCGGCAAGGACTGGTAAACTAGTTATGACTGAGGGAAAGATGAACAGAGCAAAGTACAGAGAGATCCTTGATGAAACCCTGCTCCAGAGCGCTCTGGATATCAGACTGGGTTGAAGGTTCACTTTCCAACAGGACAACGACCCTAAGCACTCAGCCAAGACAACGCAGAACTGGATTCAGGACAAGTCTCTGAATATCATTGAGTGGCCCAGCCAGAGCCCGGACTTGAACCTGATCGAACATCTCTGGAGTGACCTGATAATAGCTGTGCAGCAACGCTCCCCATCCAACCTAACAGAGCTTGAGAAGATCTGCAGAGAAGAATGGGAGAAACTACCCAATTACAGGTGTGCAAAGCTTATTGCGTCATACCCAAGAAGACTCAAGGCTGTAATCGTTGCCAAAGGTGCTTCAACAAAGTACTTAGTAAAGGATCTGAATAAATTTCCAAAAATGTCTAAACCTGTTTTTGCTTTGTCATTATAGGGTATTGTGTGTCGATTGATGAGGGTGAAAAACAATGTAATCCATTTTAGAATAAGGCTGTAACATAACAATGTGAAAAAATTCAAGGGGTCTGAATACTTCCGAATGCACTGTATCGGTCTTCCCAGTCAAGTAAAATCCATACATTAGGGCCAAATGAATTTATTTCAATTGACAGATTCCCTCATTAACTATACAACTCAGTAAAATCTTTGAAATAGTTGCATGTTGCATGTTATATTTTTTATCAGTATAAATGGAGTGTCTTGTACAGAATAATACAAAATGCTCTGAGACCAGTTTGGATGTATACAGTCAGTATTTGTTAACATGAAGAGAGAAAATAGGATGTCATGTCTCACGATATTGAATGAGTCCATATCTGGCCATAGGAAATGTCAATATGTGATATTCGGAGTAAAAGATACATCTGGATTCAGAATTTGTCAGGATAAGGTGCATATCTACAAAACTCAAAATATGCATTGGAAATGGTCTGTATTCTCTAGAATATCTAAAACTTGTCCTGTAAAGATATATGGACCCTTTACGCCCAGTGTTTGCTTTCCTCCCGGGCTGAGGACACACACTTTCCCGTAGGCTTAGAATGAATGGGAAATAGGAGTGACAATATAGTCCGCTACCATCCTCAGTAATTGTCCATCCGGTTGAGACGGAGGAAGTGCCAGTGTAACAAATAGGAGGAAATGTAAGAGAAAACATCAACCAAGTAGTTGAGTGCCTTTGGAGTGCTGTTTAAATAGAGACTTTGTTTCAAGCCTGTCGCTCACCATAACGAGAGAAATAACCATGTCTGTCCCATCAGCTCTCTCCCTCCACCTCCCTCCCTCCATCGTTGTTCCATCGTTTGTTCTTTCTTTCCTTCTTTGTTTATCCCTTTCTCTCCCCCTGTTTCTGTCTCCATCGCTATCGCTCTCTCTTTCGGTAGCCATTGTTTTTCACAGAAAATAAAATATTATACCATTTATGGCCAAGATGTAATAAAATATGATTCAGACTTGAGTCAGGCACTGCCACTGCTTATAGTGATTCCCAGTCATTCTACCTCATGCATTCATAAACATTTAATTTCCTTCCTCTCACCAGGAATAGGTCAGTTTCACATGAAATGCCCATATTGTTATTGCTCTTGATGGTAAATTAAGAATTGTAGAATGTAAGGGGGAATTTACGCATGTGCCGTGCATTCGTGATAAGTCTAATTCAGACGTGACAGGAAGCAGTCGTTTGAGAAGGTATATTTAGACCCAACATAAATTTTATAAAAGGCCTCGGAAGTGCTTTGTTGTAATTGTGATCGACAGCTGTGGTGTCACATAAAGGAAGTAGAGGGTGAAACGTTTAATTGACAACGTGACCTCCTGTCACCATTGCAGGGCATTTAGGCATAGCAACAGAACAGTTTGAATGAATATACGCTGAAAATAGTTCAATTTGTGTATATTTAGAACTGCATTCCCTCTAGGTTGGTTATAAATAGTAACTCCATCTTTCTTTGAACAATTTCATACAGTTAGATTGGAGAAAATATCATTTCAATAGATTATTTTTTCCCCCTTCCCCATCCTGGCTTGAGACCACATGCCGCTTCTCTATTTCAAAGCATGCCAAGCTCTGTCAACGGAAATTCACTGGCAGCAAAGATCATGAGAGATTTCACTTTATGACTGAGAGACGAGAGAATATGATTAATTTCAAGGCTGGTTATTATTTTTGGTGTTACCATATGATTTTAGGTGACAAGGTGGCTGTAAGGGTCTGCATTTATTTTCTTAGTCAACCGTGTGTTCTGTTTTGTTGTGTTCTTGAACGTAGCCCTGTCTTTCATTTTTGTTCATTGATGTCACCTGTGTTTAGTTACTCATCTGGTCTCATCAGCTCCTTATTTAGTTCAGTTCATTCTGTTTGTGCCTTTGTGAGGTATTGTTCATTTTAACTCTACTAAGCCTTTTCCTAGCTCGTTTGTGAGAACCAGCTATAGCCTTCAGTCCTAGTTCTGATTCACCTGCCTGTTTGCCTACCTGTGTATGACCATTGCCTGCCTGTGACCAAGAGTCTTGCCTTCTGCAAAGGTGAAATAACCACCTGCCGCGCTCTGCGTGTGAATCTCCACTTTTTTTCTCCCTGAGTATTCATTATAGTGGCAAGGTGCTGTAGTTAGTTTTTTTTTGTGTTATTTCTTAAATTATTTGCTCAGAATGTTAAGTATTATGTTCTACAACCAAAAATAATATTTGGACGTTAGTTTGGAGGTCACTTGAGAAATTCCCTGATCTGGATCCTTTGTTTGGACTTCCCGAGGCAGCCCCATTCATCCTGGGTGCTACACCCAAATGTTGACGCCAGAGAAAAGGGAGGAGAAGTGTGGTTCTAGTCAGGCAGCGAGCAAACAACCCACCACTTCCAAGTATAGTACTCGCAAACGTTCAGTCCCTGGACAATAGTGTAGACAAGCTCAGGGCAAGGATCTCCTTTCATTGAGACATAAGGGACTGTAGCATACTCTGTTTTACGGAATCATTACACTGGACTTCAACGTCAGCAAGACAAAGGAGCTGATTATGGACTACAGGAAACGGAGGGCCGAGCACACCCCCATCCACATTGATGGGGCCCGTATTGGAGCGTGTCAAGAGATCCAAGTTCCATGGTGTCCACATCACTAAGGAATTAACATGGTGCACACAAACCCACATCGCTGTGAAGAGGGTACAACAGTGTCTCTTCCCACTCAGGAGGCTGAAAAGATTTGGCATGGGCCCTCAGATCCTCAAAGTTCTACAGCTGCACCATTGAGAGCATCTTGACTGCCTGCATCACCGCTTGGTACGGCAACTGCAAGGCAAGGCGCTACGGTGGTGAGTACAACCTAGTACATCACAGGGGCCGAGCTTCCTACCATCCAGGAGCTCCATACCAAGTGCTGTCAGAGGAAGGCACTGACTCTGCACACACACTGGACTCTACCCACAAACTCACACATACTTACACTGACAGCGAAACACACACACACTACATACTCGTAACACATGCATACTAATGCCACACACACACTTTCACACTCACCACATACGCTGCTACTACTGTCTATTATCTATCATGTTGCCTAGTCACTTTACTCCTACCTATATTTACAAAGCAACCTCAATTACCTCGTACCCCTTCGCATCGATTCGGTTCTGGTACTCCCTGTATATAACCATTTTAATTTAGTGATCGTTATTCGTTTTTCACTGTATATTTATTCATTTTATATACAGAACCAGTCAAACGGTTGGACAAATCTACTGATTCAATGGTTTCTTTTCTTTAAACTATTTTCTACATTGTAGAATAATAGTGAAGACATCAAAACTATGAAATAACACACATGAAGTCATGTAGTAACCAAAAATGTGTCAAACAAATCTAAATATATATTTTATATTTGAGATTCTTCAAAGTAGCCACACTTTGCCTTGACAGCTTTGCACACTTGGCATTCTCTCAACCAGCTTCATCTGTAATGCTTTTCCAACAGTCTTGAAGGAGTTCCACATATCCTGAGCTTTTCCTTCACTCTGCAGTCCAACTCATCCCAAACCATCTCAATTGGGTTTAGGTCAGGTGATTGTGGAGGCCAGGTCATCTGACGCAGCACTCCATCGCTCTCCTTCTTGGTCAAATAGCACTTACACAGCCTGGAGGTGTTTTGGGTTATTGTCCTGTTGAAAAACAAATGATGGTCCCACTAAGCACAAACCAGATGGAATGGTGTATTGCTGCAGAATGCTGTGGTAGCCATGCTGATTAAGTGTGCCTTGAATTCTAAATAAATCACTGACAGTGTCACCAGCAAAGCACCCCTCCTAGACATGGTGCTCCGGTACCGCTTGTCGTGCGGTAGCAGAGAGAACAGTCTATGTCCAGGGTGGTTGGAGTCTTTGACAATTTTTGGGCCTTCCTCTGACACCGCCTGGTGTAGAGGTCCTGGACGGCAGGAAGCTTGGCCCCAGTGATATACTGGGCCGTACGCATTACCTTCTGTAGTGCCTTGCGGTCGGGGGATGAGCAGTTGCCATACCAGGCACTAACCGAGATAGCGCCGACAGAGAGTGCCGCCTCGCTATGAGTTCATAGCGAATTTTGCAGTTTTCGCACACCACCCAAAGCTTCAGAGTATATTACTCGCTAATGTCCAGTCTCTAGATAACAAGATAGACACAATTAGGGCTAGGGTTGCTTTCCAGAGAGACATCAGGGATTGTAACATACTATGTTTCACAGAAACATGGCTCTATCGTGATATGTTGTCGGAGTCAGTACAGCCACCGGGATTCTCAGTGCATCGTGCCGACAGGAGTAAGCATCTCTCCAGGAAGAAGAAGGGCGGGATGTATGTTTCATGATTAGCGACTCATGGTGTAATTGTAACAACATACAGGAACTCAAGTCCTTTTGTTCACCTGACCTAGAATCCCTGAAAATCAAATGCTGACCGTATTATCTCACAAGAGAATTATCTTCGGTTATTGTCACATCCGTGTATATACCCCCCTCAAGCCGATACCACGACGGCCCTCAAGGAACTTCAATGGACTTTATGCAAACTGGAAACTATATGTCCTGAGGCTGCATTTATTGTTGCTGGGGATTTTAACAAACCACATTTGAGAACAAGGCTACCTAAATTCTATCAGCATATTGATTGTAGCGCTGGCATAAAACTGGATCCCTGCTACTTCCATGATGCATAAAAGGCCCTCCCCCGCCCTCCTTTTGGCAAATCTGACCAACACTCCATTTTGCTCCTCCCTTCCTATTGGCAGAAACTCAAACAAGACGTACCCGTGCTAAGGACTATGCTACACTGGTCTGACCAATCGGAATCCACACTTCAAGATTGTTTTGATCACACGGACTGGAACATGCCCGGAGGTAGCCTCAGAGAATAATATTGATTTATACGCTGATTCGGTGAGTGAGTTTAAGGAAGTGCATAGGAGATGTTGTACCCACTGTGACTATTAAAACCTACCCTAACCAGAAACCGTGGACAGATGGCGGCATTTGCGCAAAACTGAAAGCGCGAACCACCACATTTAACCATGGAAAGGTGACTGGGAATATGGACGAATACAAACAGTATACTTATTCCCTCCGCAAGGCTAAAGCACCTTATACCACCCACCACTGCGACTTGTATGCTCTAGTCGGCTGGCCCTCGCTACATATTCGTCGCCAGACCCACTGGCTCCAGGTCATCTACAAGTCTATGCTAGGTAAAGCTCCGCCTTATCTCAGCTCACTGGTCACGATGGCAACACCCATCCGTAGCACGCGCTCCAGCAGGTGTATCTCACTGATCATCCCTAAAGCCAACACCTCATTTGGCCGCCTTTCATTCCAGTACTCTGCTGCCTGTGACTGGAACGAATTGCAAAAATCGCTGAAGTTGGAGACTTTTATCTCCCTCACCAACTTCAAACATCAGCTATCTGAGCAGCTAACCGATCGCTGCAGCTGTACATAGTCTATTGGTAAATAGCCCACCCTTTTCACCTACCTCATCCCCATACTGTTTTTATTTATTTACTTTTCTGCTCTTCTGCACACCAATATCTCTACCTGTACATGACCATCTGATCTTTTATCACTCCAGTGTTAATCTGCAAAATTGTAATTATTTGCCTACCTCCTCATGCCTTTTGCACACATTGTATATAGACCCCCCCTTTGTTTTCTACTGTGTTATTGACTTGTTAATTGTTTACTCCATGTGTAACTCTTTGTTGTATGCTCACACTGCTATGCTTTATCTTGGCCAGGTCGCAGTTGCAAATGAGAACTTGTTCTCAACTAGCCTACCTGGTTAAATAAAGGTGAAATAAAATAAATAAAAAATCAAATAAGCGAAATGTCAGTATAGAGACAAAGTGGAGTCGCAATTCAATAGCTCAGACACGAGACGTGTATGGCAGGGTCTACAGAAAATCGCCGACTACAAAAAGAAAACCAGCCACGTCACAGACACCGATGTCTTGCTTCCAGAAAAACTAAACACATTTTCCCGCTTTGAGGAGAATACAGTGCCACTGATGCGGCCCGCTAACACGGACTGTGGGCTCTTCTTCTCCCTGGCCGAAGTAAGACATTTTAAACGTGTTAACCCTTGCAAGGCTGCCTGCCCGCACGGCATCCCTAGCCACGTTCTCAGAGCATGCGCAAACCAGCTGGCTGTTTTGTTTATGGACATATTCAATCTCTCCCTATCCCAGTCTGCTGTCCCCACAAGCTTCAATATGGCCACCATTGTTCCTGTACCCAAGAAGGCAAAGGTAACTAGTCAAGGATAATATCACCTCCACCTTACCTATCACCCTAGACCCACTTCAATTTGCGTACTGCCCCGATAGGTCCACAGATGATGCAATTGCCAAAACACTGCACACTGCCTTATCCCATCTGGACAAGAGGAATATCTATGTAAGAATGCTATTCATTGACTACAGCTCAGCAACACCATAGTACCCGCCAATCTCATCATTAAGCTTGAGGCCATGGGTCTCAACCCCGCCATGTGCAATTGGGTCCTGGACTTCCTGATGGGCCGCCCCCAGGTGGTGAAGGTAGGAAACAACATCTCCACCTTGCTGATCCTCAAGCTACATTTATGTCTGTTATAGATTTTGGGGATATTATCTACATGCATGCTACGGCATCCACACTGAAACTGCTGGATGCGGTAGGGTAGCCTAGTGGTTAGAGCGTTGGACTAGTAACCGGAAGGTTGCAAGTTCAAAACCTCAAGCTGACAAGGTACAAATCTGTCGTTCTGCCCCTGAACAGACAGTTTAACCCACTAGGCAGTCATTAAAAATAAGAATTTGTTCTTGACTTGCCTAGTTAAATAAAAGTTAAATAAAATTGCGCGCTTAGGTTTATTATGGGTGCTAGCTACAGAACTCACCACGGAATCCACACTTCAAGATTGTTTTGATCACACGGACTGGGACATGCCCAATTGTGGGTTGGACTTCGCTGTCCATGAGATGAGAACAACATGCTCTCCTTTTTGTCTATAAAGCACTTCTGAATAAACTACCTTCCTATTTACCTAGCTCCACTCCTATTCCCCAGGCGCTCTCTTTTGATGACTTCTGTAACCGTAATATGTTAACATTAGAAGCCTCCTCCCTAAGTTTGTTCTATTCACTGCTTTAGCACACTCTGCCAACCCGGATGTTCTAGTGGTGTTTGAATCCTGGCTTAGGAAGACCACCAAAAATTCTGAAATTTTAATCGCAAACTACAACATTTTCAGACAAGATAGAACTACCAAAGGCGGCGGTGTTGCAATCTACTGCAAATATATCCTGCAGAGTTCTGTCCTACTATCCAGGTCTGTACCCAAACAATTTGAACTTCTACTTTTAAAAATCTACCTCTCTAAAAACAAGTCTCTCACCGTTGCCGCCTGCTATAGACCACCCTCTGCCCCAGCTGTGCTCTGGACACCATATGTGAACTGATTGCCCCCATCTATCTTCAGAGCTCGTGCTGCTAGGCGACCTAAACTGGAACATGCTTAACACCTCAGCCATCCTACAATCTAAGCTTGATGCCCTCAATCTCACACAAATTATCAATGAACCTACCAGGTACCTCCCCAAAGCCTTAAACACGGGCACCCTCATAGATATCATCCTAACCAACTTGCCCTCTAAATACACCTCTGCTGTCTTCAACCAAGATCTCAGCGATCACTGCCTCATTGCCTGCATCCGTAATGGGTCAGTGGTCAAACGACCTCCACTCATCACTGTCAAACGCTCCCTGAAACACTTCAGCGAGCAGGCCTTTCTAATCGACCTGGCCGGGGTATCCTGGAAGGATATTGATCTCATCCCGTCAGTAGAGGATGCCTGGATATTTTTTTTAAATGCCTTCCTAACCATCTTAAATAAAAATGCACCATTCAAGAAATGTAGAACCAGGAACAGATATAGCCCTTGGTTCTCCCCAGACCTGACTGCCCTTAACCAACACAAAAACATCCTATGACGTTCTGCATTAGCATCGAACAGCCCCCGTGATATGCAGCTGTTCAGGGAAGCTAGAAACCATTATACACAGGCAGTTAGAAAAGCCAAGGCTAGCTTTTTCAAGCAGAAATTTGCTTCCTGCAACAGTAACTCAAAAAAGTTCTGGGACACTGTAAAGTCCATGGAGAATAAGAACACCTCCTCCCAGCTGCCCACTGCACTGAAGATAGGAAACACTGTCACCACTGATAAATCCACCATAATTGAGAATTTCAATAAGCATTTTTCTACGGCTGGCCATGCTTTCCACCTGGCTACTCCTACCCCGGTCAACAGCACTGCACCCCCCACAGCAACTCGCCCAAGCCTTCCCCATTTCTCCTTCTCCAAAATCCGTTCAGCTGATGTTCTGAAAGAGCTGCAAAATCTGGACCCCTACAAATCAGCCGGGCTAGACAATCTGGACCCTTTCTTTCTAAAATTATCTGCCGAAATTGTTGCCACCCCTATTACTAGCCTGTTCAACCTCTCTTTCGTGTCATCTGAGATTCCCAAAGATTGGAAAGCAGCTGCAGTCATCCCTCTCTTCAAAGGGGGGGACACTCTTGACCCAAACTGCTACAGACCTATATCTATCCTACCCTGCCTTTCTAAGGTCTTCGAAAGCCAAGTCAACAAACAGATTACCGACCATTTCGAATCTCACCATACCTTCTCTGCTATGCAATCTGGTTTCAGAGCTGGTCATCGGTGCACCTCAGCCACGCTCAAGGTCCTAAACGATATCTTAACCGCCATTGATAAGAAACATTACTGTGCAGCCGTATTCATTGATCTGGCCAAGGCTTTCAACTCTGTCAATCACCACATCCTCATTGGCATACTCGACAGCCATGGTTTCTCAAATGATTGCCTCGTCTGGTTCACCAACTACTTCTCTGATAGAGTTCAGTGTGTCAAATCGGAGGGTCTTCTGTCCGGACCTCTGGCAGTCTCTATGGGGGTGCCACAGGGTTCAATTCTTGGACCGACTCTCTTCTCTGTATACATCAATGAGGTCGCTCTTGCTGCTGGTGAGTCTCTGATCCACCTCTACGCAGACGACACCATTCTGTATACTTCTGGCCCTTCTTTGGACACTGTGTTAACAACCCTCCAAGCAAGCTTCAATGCCATACAACTCTCCTTCCGTGGTCTCCAATTGCTCTTAAATACAAGTAAAACTAAATGCATGCTCTTCAACCGATCGCTACCTGCACCTGCCCGCCTGTCCAACATCACTACTCTGGACGGCTCTGACTTAGAATACGTGGACAACTACAAATACCTAGGTGTCTGGCTAGACTGTAAACTCTCCTTCCAGACCCATATCAAACATCTCCAATCCAAAGTTAAATCTAATCACCTCATTTGCTCATATTGCTCGTATATAGACTTGTTTATACTGTATAATTGACTGTATGTTTGTTTTACTCCATGTGTAACTCGATGTTGTTGTATGTGTCGAACTGCTTTGCTTGATCTTGGCCAGGTCGCAATTGTAAATGAGAACTTGTTCTCAACTTGCCTACCTGGTTAAATAAAGGTGAAATAAAAAATAAACATAATTATAATTCATAAAACCAGGTCTCAAGCATGGATTACACTTGAGGCCCCTGCGATCTCCACAAAGTTGGTTGCCTTTTCCTGTTACACTCCTTGCTTATGGAATAGCTTGCAGACCAAATTTAAACATGAGACTCTTGTCCCCCTTGCCCATTTTAAACATTTATTGGAAGAGTTTTATTTTTGTATTGTAACTTCTTTGGGGAATACAAGTTATTCTCCTAATAGCACATGTATAAATGTAACAATCTACTGCTGTATTTTTTGTGTTATCTGTGATCGTTTTGTTTGTCTTGTGTAATTTCTTAATCAATTTACTTAAACTGTATATGTAAACGCAGGGCCCAGCTGTAAAGGAGACCTTGGTCTCAGGCTGTGTTCCTTGTTGATATAAAGGTGCAATAACACTGGGGCCCCACAAGGGTGCGTGCTCAGCGCTCTCCTGTACTCCCTGTTCACCCATGACTGCTTGGCCATGCACTCCTCCAACTCAATCATCAAGTTTGCAGATGACACAGCGATAGTAGGCTTGATTACCAACAATGACGAGACAGCCTATAGGGAGGAGCTGAGGGCACTCGGAGTGTGGTGTCAGGAAAACAACCTCTCACTCAACATCAACAAAACAGATGATTGTAGACTTCAGGAAACAGCAGAGGGAGCACCCCCCTATCCACATCGACGGGACAGCAGTGGAGAAGGTAGAAAGGTTTAAGTTCCTCGGCACATCACGGACAAACTGAAATGGTCCTCCTCACACAGACAGTGTGGTGAAGAAGGCGCAACAGCACCTCTTCAACCTCAAAACGCTGAAGAAATGTGGCTTGTCACCTAAAACATTTACAGATGCACAATTGAGAGCATGCTGTCGGACTGTATCACCGCGTGGTACGGCAACTGCACCGCCCACAACCCCAGGGTTGTGTTCAAAGATGTCTTTAAGGCAAAGGGTGGCTTCTTTAAAGAATCTCAACTATAAAATATATTTTGATGTAACTTTTTTTCGGTACTACATGATTCCATATTATTTCATAGTTTTGATGTCTTCAATATTATTCTACAATGTAGAAAATAGTCCAAATAAAGAAAAACGCTGGAATGAGTAGGTGTATCCGAACATTTGAATGGTACTGTATATTATCTTTAACTCTGCATTGTTGTAAAAGGACCTGTAAGTAAGCATTTCACTATTAGTCTACACCTGTTGTTTACGAAGAATGTGACATACAATACAATTGAATTGATTTGACTTTGTGCAAACTGGAAACCGCAATTCCTGAGGCAAACATTTATTGTAGCTGGGGTCTTTGATAAAGGAAATCTGAGGAAAACACTCCCAAAATTCTACCAACACGCTTGACCATTGTTACTCTCACTTCCGGGACAACTGCAAGGCCATCCCATGCGGCAAATCAAATCACACCTCGATCCTGCTCTGCCCCGCCTATAAGCAGAAGCTTAAACAGGAATCACCTGTGGTAAGGTCTTGTTCTACTTTGGTCTGAACAATCGGAATCTATGCTTCAGGATTGTTTTGATCACGGGTTGCCTCTGGGAATAGTATCAATGTATACACTGACTCAGTGACTGGGTTCATCAAGAAGTGCATAGAAGATGTTATTCTTACTGTGACGTTTAGAACTTATCCAAACCAAACAGCGTGGATAGATGGCAGCATTTGGCAAAACTGAAATCGCAAACCACCACATTTATCCACCAGAAGGTGACTGGCAACATGGACATGTACAAACAGACCAGCGAAGACCTCCGTAAGGAAATCAAAGATGCAAAACAACAGTACAGCTGGCTGGAGTGTTTACATACATATTCAATCTCTTCCTATCCCAGTATGCTGTCCCCACTTGCTTCAAGATGTCCACCATTGTTCCTGTTCCCAAGAAAGCAAAGGTAACTTAACCAAATGACTATCGCCCGGAAGCACTCACTTCTGTCATCATGAAGTGCTTTGAGAGGCTAGTTAAGGACCATATAACCTCCACCTTATCTGACACCCTAGACTCACTACAATTTCCATACCGCCCCAACAGATCTATGGACGACGCAATCGCCATTGGACTGCACACTGCCCTCCAAGCGCATCACTAAGCTCAGGGCCCTGGGTCTGAACCCCTCTCTTTGCAACTGGGTCCTAGACTTCGTGACTAGATGACCCCAGGTGGTGAAGTTTGGCAGCAACACCGCCACACTGATCCTCAACACGGGGGGCCCCACAGAGGTGCGTGTTCAGCTTCCTCCTGTCCTCACTGTTCGGACATGACCGCATGGATACGCACGTCACCATCTCAATCATCAAGTTTGCTGACAACACAACACCCTGTTTACCAACAAAGATGAGAAAGCCTACAGGGAGGAGGTGAGAGCCTTGGCAGTCTTATGCTAGGGACGGGGCCGCAGTGGAGAGGGTCAAAAGCTTCAAATTCCTCGGTGAGCACATCACTGGGAAACTAAAATAGTTCCTCCATCCTGACACGGTGGTGAAGGTGGCACTATAAAGCCTCTTCAAACTCAAGAGGCTGAAGAAATTCGGCAAAGACTTCTACAGATGCATCATCAAGAGCATTCTGTCAGGCTGTATCATGGCCTGGTACGGCAACTGCACTGTCCGCAACCGCAGGGCTCTCCTGAGGGTAGTGTGGTCCGCCCAACGCATCACCAGGGGCACACTCCCTGCCCTACAGGACATCTACAGCACCCGGTGTCAAAGAAAGCCCAAGAAGATCTTCAAGGTCTTCAGCTACCCGAGCCATGGCCTGTTCACCCTGCTACCATGTAGCAGGCGGAGACAGTACAGGTGCATCAAAGCTGGGACAGAGAGAAAGAAGCTGTTTTCCTTCTCCAGGCCATCAGACTGTTAAACAGTCATCACTATCCGGCCTCCGCTCAGTACCCCGCCCTGCACCTTAGAGACTCTTACCCTATGTACAGAGTCATTGAACACTGGTCACTTTAATAATGTTTACGTAATGTTTATTTTTCTGAAATCGTTTCTGTAGTTAGGAACAGATGAGATTTGCATTCCTGCATCATTATTCTGTTAAAATGTAATTGATCTTTGAAAAATAACTAATGGATTATTTACTTTATACACTGCTAAAAAAAAATGAAGGGAACACTTTAACAATACAATGTAACTCCAAGTCAATCACACTTCTGTGAAATCAAACTGTCCGCTTAGGAGGCAACACTGATTGACAATAAATTTCACATGCTGTTGTGCAAATGGAATAGACAACAGATGGAAATTATAGCCATTTAGCAAGACACCCCAAATAAAGGAGTGGTTCTGCAGGTGGTGACCAGACCATTTCTCAGTTCCTATGCTTCCTGGCTGATGTTTTGGGCACTTTTGAATGCTGGCGGTGCTTTCACTCTAGTGGTAGCATGAGACGGAGACGGCCCAGGTAGTGCCGCTCATCCAGGATGGTACATCAATGCGAGCTGTGGCAAGAAGGTTTGCTGTGTCTGTCAGCGTAGTGTCCAGAGCATGGAGGCGCTACCAGGAGACAGACCAGTACATCAGGAGACATGGAGGAGGCCGTAGGAGGGCAACAACCCAGCAGCAGGACCGCTACCTCCGCCTTTGTGCAAGGAGGAGCAGGAGGAGCCCTGCAAAATGACCTCCAGCAGGCCACAAATGTGCATGTGTCTGTTCAAACGGTCAGAAACAGACTCCATGAGGGTGGTATGAGGGCCCGACGTCCACAGGTGGAGGTTGTGCTTACAGCCCAACACCGTGCAGGACGTTTGACATTTGGCATTCATTTTGACTTGTTTTAAGGACATTACATCAACGTTGGATCAGCCTGTAGTGTGGTTTTCCACTTTAATTTTAAGTGTGACTCCAAATCCAGACCTCCATGGGTTGATAAATTTGATTTACATTGATAATTTGTGGGATTTTGTTGTCAGCACATTCAACTATGTAAAGAAAAAAGTATTTAATAAGAATATTTCATTCATTCAGATCTAGATTGTGTTATTTTAGTGTTTCCTTTATTTTTTTGAGCAGTGTATATACATACTGTATTCTCAACATAGTTAATCTTACTGTACATATATTTTTCCTACATTGTGACACAAATCCAATTCATGGTACCGATATTAGCATTTTTCGCACACACAGATCAAATCATCTATACAGTGCAATCGGAAAGTATTCAGACCCCTTGACTTTTTCCACCTTTTTGTTACGTTAGACTTTTTTCAAAAATGGATAAAATATTGTTTGCAAATATGTTTGCAAATGTATAATAAAAAAAAGATACCTTATTTACATAAGTATTCAGACCCTTTGCTATGAGACTCAGGTGCATCCTGTTTCCATTATCCTTGAGATGTTTCTACAACTCGATTGGAGTCATCCTGTGGTAAACTCAATTGATTGGACATGATTTGGAAAGGCACGCACCTGTCTATATAACCAAGCCATGAGGTCGAAGGAATTGTCTGTAAAGCATCCGAGACAGCATTGTGTCGAGGCACAGATCTGGGGAAGGGTACCAAAGCATTTCTGCAGCATTGAAGGCCCCCAAGAACACAGTGGCCTCCATCATTCTTAAAATGGAAGAAGTTTGGAACAACCAAGACTCTTCCTAGAGCTGGCC
This sequence comes from Oncorhynchus kisutch, assembly GCF_002021735.2. Lineage (NCBI taxonomy): Eukaryota > Metazoa > Chordata > Actinopteri > Salmoniformes > Salmonidae > Oncorhynchus > Oncorhynchus kisutch. The sequence goes on from NC_034177.2 coordinate 21,496,450, forward strand.
GCCCGGCCAAAGTGAGCAATCGGGGGAGAGGGGTCATTCTGGCAGAGCTCCAGACCTCCTCTGTGGGGATGGGAGAAACTTCCAGAGGCACCACCATCTCTGCAGCACTCCACCAACCAGGCCTTTATTGTAGAGTGGCCAGACAAAAGCCACTCCTCAGTAAAAGGCACATGACAGTCCGCTTGGAGTTTTCCAAAAGACACCTAAAGGACTCTCAGACCATGAGAAACAAGATTATCTGGTCTGGTGAATCCAAGATTGAATTCTTTGGCCTGAATGCCAAGTGTCACGTCTGGAGGAAACCTGGCACCATCCCTACGGTGAAGCATGGTGGTGGCAGCATCATCATGCTGTGGGGATGCATTTCAGCCACAGGGTCTGGGAGACTAGTCATGATCGAGGCAAAGATGAACAGAGCAAAGTACAGAGAGATCCTTGATTAAAACCTGCTCCAGAGCCCTTTGGACCTCAGACTGGGGTGAAGGTTCACCTTCCAACAGGACAACGGCCCTAAGTACACAGCCAAGACAATGCGGGAGTGGCTCTCTGTCCTTGAGTGGCCCAGCCAGAGCCTAGACCTGAACCCACCCGAACATCTCTGGAGAGACCTGATAATAGCTGTGCCGCGACGCTCCTCAACCAACCTGACAGAACTTGAGAGGATCTGCAGAGAAGAATGGAAGAAACTCCCCAAATACAGGTGTATCAAGCTTGAAGTGTCATAACCAAGAAGACCCGAGGCTATAATAACTGCGAAAGGTGCTTCAAAAAAGTACTGAGTAAATAGTCGGAATACTTATGTAAATGTAATATTAAAGCTTCTTATTTGTTATACATTTGCTTAAATGTCTAAACCTGTTTTTGATTTGTTTTTATGGGGTATTGTCTGTAGAGGAATATAATACATTTTAGAATAAATCTGTAACGTAACAAAATATGGAAAGAGTCAAGGGGTCAGAATACTATCCAAATGCACTGTAAGTGACTGTTGAGTTTCACAATCAATTTTAGATACTTTTTGAAGATTTGGACACGATAACATGTACTAAGACTTGGATGAGATGTTTGCCACAAATCCTAAAACATTAGCATTTGGAAACAAAGTAAACCAAAATCCTGGATTGCTGTCAAACCTTGTCCATAGACTGCTTACAGTGTGAGGAAACCAATATGTAATTTGGGTGAATTATCCCTGATAAGTGCCTAATATCCACAACATTTCTGCTGGTTAAATTATTTTAAACGGGTGAATGCTCATTAGCCAATAGATCTTAATCCTATTACTGCTGTGGCAGAGGGAGAGGACAAGAGGAAGGGAGAGGAGATGAAAGGGGAGGGGAGTAAGGGGAAGAGCAGAGAGGAAAGGAAAGGAGAATGGAGGGAAGGAGTAGAGGAGTGGATGAGGGGACGAGGAGGCCTGACCTGGGCCCTCCAGGGGATCCTGATGTGTTCTATTCTGTCTGGACTCTGGGGGAATTGAATGGGAAGGTCACTGATAGTACAGGGCAATTATCATAATGAGGGACTCTGATAATGCATCACACACGCACACAATCATAAAAAATCCATCCGTGCCTACACAGACACATTTAATCACTCTGCAACCTGGGCCCTTACATTTAGCCCCAATCCTGTAATCACTAGCTAAGCTTCTCTCATCTGGCCAAGCCAGTCTAATTAAATATTCGTTGAAATATTAGGGCATCTTCTTTTTCAGTACTCACATAAATCCAGTTGATTTGAGATGTTTAATTTATTTGCACCTCGTTCCTCGTTCCCGCCCCCCCTCTGACAGACATCGATGAGTGTTTTCATGGTTTCGTGGAGTGTGATGACAAAGCCATCTGTGTCAACTTGCCCGGGTGGTACCACTGCGAGTGTCTGGATGGCTACCACGACAACGGCTTGTTCTCTACTAATGGGGAGTCGTGCATAGGTGAGTTGATTCGCTCCTTTCATCACAAGACCAAAAGAAACATTGCGGTTGAGGGCAATCTTTATTCACCTAGTCACATATGATCATTTATATTGATATCACATAGAGTATACCTACAAACGACTTTGTTTTTCCCATGATTCTAGTCTAGTCTACTCTAACATTCGGGCGGCAGGGTAGCCTAGTGGTTAGAGCGTTGGGCTAGTAACCGAAAGGTTGTAAGTTCGAATCCCCGAGCTGACAAGGTACAAATCTGTCATTCTGCCCCTGAACAGGCAGTTAACCCACTGTTCCTAGGCTGTCATTGAAAATAAGAATTTGTTCTTAACTGACTTGCCTAGTAAAAAAAAATTGAAAACAACATTGAACATAGCAGCATCTAAACATTGCAGAACTAGAAATGTCCTTGGTCTTCTTTTGACCAGTTGTTTTTGCTGTTGGGTGTGGGTAACAATATGTTTGGACTGGACATACCATTACTAGTGCATTTTCCTCAAAATCCCTGTCTGCTTTTTACTGCTCATTCAATCTTTCTGGAACATTCTCTGAAGCTGCCTGCCAAGAGCTTGTCACATGTCAAAATGGAGGGAAACCCTTATGCAGTTACGCCTCAGTAGTGACAGTACTACAGCTCTGTGTCTGTCTGCGCTATAGACAAATGTTACCTGTCAAGTCTAGCCGATCCACACAGAGCACATCAGAGACTGTCAGAGAGGTGAACATACTGTGAAGAACAAAGCCAACTGCAGTTATAATTTGATGAAAAATGGTCTCTGGGGGGACGAAATTACGAAGTGTTTTGACAAGAAAGCCCACTTTAGTTTACTGAGGCTGAGAGCTGTTAGAATATAATACATGTGCTTCCTTTGTATTTTTTAAAGCAGTAAGATGCATGTGAATTTAAGCATGACCTACAGCATTTGACCTCTATTGAGCATATGCCTGAAGTCATCTCTCTGGCTCCCTACAGATATCAATGAATGCAAGACGGGGAGGAACACCTGTGCCAATGACACGGTGTGCTTCAACTTAGAGGGGGGCTATGACTGCAGGTGCCCCCACGGGAGGAACTGCACCGGAGACTGTATTCATGACAACAAAGTCAAACACAATGGACAGATCTGGGTGCTGGACAATGATAGGTGCTCAGTCTGCTCTTGTCAGGTGAGACAGAGAGGATGATGGGTGAAAAAAACTATGATCAGGTTAGGGTTGTTCTATTGGTTGATGTAAAGCATTATGATGACTTTATTAATTCAGTTAGTTATATGATTAATACAGGTCTGAAGAATTTAGATGTGTCTAGAATCAGTTATTTGCAAAACTTCGTTTTTAATTAAGCAAAAAACCTAACATTTATCTCATCATTATTAGGCTACAGTCTTGTCATGTTTAGTCATTTAGCGTTTACTTCTGGATAATGTCTGGTGTATGGGAATGCTTGCAGGTGATTAGAGGATTAGTATGGGTATTTAACAATCAAGCATCATATTATTCATTTGATTAAAGAGGAGGGCAGAAATTAAGCTTTAAAAATTAGTCATTTTAATTGATTGGAGAAATTGAGAACCTGCCTGTCAGAATTAGTAGTATTGAACAGCTGAGCAAACAGTTAAATGAGTAAACATGTTATTGGTTTGTAATGTTCACGGTCAGCTATTAGAGAGCAATGGTAATATTGAGTGTGTGTAATCAACCAATAACCAAGGTCAACAACTAGTAAATATTGAGTTTGGGTTATGGAGACTGTACTTTACAATAGTTGTTCAAATCAAATTGTATTTGTCACATGCGCTGAATACAACAGGTGTAGACCTTAACAAGAAATGCTTACTTACGAGCCCTTAACCAACAATACAGAGTTTTAAAAAAGTAAGTTACTGACGGTTGATTGACAGACAGTGTATCGCCCCCCTCCCCTCTGTGCAGACTGGCCGGGTGATGTGCCGGAGGATGGTGTGTGACTGTGAGAACCCGACAGCTGATCTGTTCTGCTGTCCAGAGTGTGACCCTCGCCTCAGCAGCCAGTGTCTGCACCAGAACGGCCTGCTGACCTATGGCAGTGGAGACACCTGGGTGGAGAACTGCCAGCAGTGCCAGTGTCTGGTGAGTACCAATAATACACACCCTATAAATAGATAGAACACACTGTACTGGACTCTGCTTTAAATCAAATCAAATTGTATTTATCACATGTGCTGAATACCACTGGTGTAGACTTTACAGTGAAATTCTTGCTTACGAACTTTTCCAAACAATGCAGAGTTTTAAAAAAAAGAATAATAAATAGTATCTAACACAAGAGGAATAAAATAAAATACGCAAGAATGGAGCTACAGTATATACAGGGAATACCAGTACTAGTACTTTCCTGATTAATGTATGGGAGATACTGTGTGTGTGTGTGTGTGTGTGTGTGTGTGCTGTATACAGGTTTCTATGTCCACAGGTCTCTATGCCCTGCAATATATATAACTGAATTACGATGTGTCAAGAGCATTCTCTATTGAATCTACTCAGAGAAATGCGCACTGTTTGCATTGACTCTCTCCACTGTTGACCTTTTCCTAGGTTCCCGCATCCCTGCTGTTCAAACAACAGGAAGGCTTTTTTACGAGGATTTCATACTAAATCTGACAGAACATCACATCCTACCGCCTTCAATAAGCCTTTCAGACGATCTTCACCACCAGCCATATGTTTATTAAATGCAAATGTCACACTTGGCATTCACCCTGGCCATTCCACTCCCAGATAAAAGTAACACTTAGCTGCATTTGTGTCAATCTGCCTTTGCGTCGACCCATAAATCATCTTTAGCTTTGTTGTTCTGCCAGCTCTCTCCCGCCCGCCCGTTCCCTCGGAGGAGTGGCATTACCGTTGGTTATTTTTTCCCTCAGATCAAACAGAATGTTGTAGCCACACATACAGCCTTCCCACCTCACTCTCCTTCTGTGATTAACATATGCATGCACACACATACATCATGTTGCACACACACACACACACACAAAGACAGCTACCAGCCAAAATGGTATAAACAGCAACACACGAAAGAGAGGAGTGGAGGAGAATGGTGAGAGATACGCGTGGGATCTAGAAGCGTGACCACGACGTGAAATTAACCTTGAATGCCTACACAGTTAGCAGAGCCAGAACCATACTGGCCCTGCTCTGCTCAGCAGGGAAACGGACATGCAATTCTCTAAGACAAAGATACAAATTCCCTTTTAAATTACATGTATTTTTGTGAATATTTGAATGACAGAATATGGCTCTTTGACGTATGTATCTCTGAGTTGCTACTATAGGTATTAGACGTAATGGGTATAGGATACTATTTTAGCCTTAGATTTGGAGGATTGAAACATGGTTGTTGTTCGCCACGCTGTTGTCTAACCAAGGAACATTTCTGGCAAAGCTCCCTAAACCAAATGTAATTCACCGGTAAATGTAATTCTCCTGAAACACTCTGCAACATTTATGCCTTTTTCTAGGACCATCTTCTGTAAAGCGCACTCTAAAAACATGATTTTTTTTTTAAGAGAAAGAGTGGCCTATTTAGAAACTTATCAGTGACTTACCCAACTGCCAGGGCTCATGTGAAGGTGATTGAAGGACATCACATACTCTATCACAGGGTTCTTCAACCCTGTTCCTGGAGAGCTACCCTCCTGTGGGTTTTTGCTACAACCCCAGTTTTGACTGATGTCATTCAGCTTATCAACCAGCTAATTATTAGAATCAGATGTGCTAGATTAGTGTTAGAGTGAAAATCTACAGGACGGGAGCTCCTGCTCTATCATGTTACACAGACTGCAGTTCGGCGTCGGAGCCGACTTCAGTGGGAAAATTCTCACCTTTGATCTTCACTGGCACGCTGATTCGCAGATTAATCCGGGTTTCAACTGTACCAGGGAGATGGCAGACTGTGTGTAAGGCGTTGTGTGGGCGAGCGGTTTGCTGATTTCCTACATTGTGAACAGAGTACCCTATGGTGGCGGTGGGGTTATGGTATGGGCAGGCATAAGCTATGGACAATGAACACAATTGCATTTTATCGATGGCAATTTAATGCACGGAGATACCGTGACGCGATCCTGAGGCCCATTGTTATGCCATTTATCCGCCGCCATCCCCTCATGTTTCAGCATGATTATCTGTACACAATTCCTGGAAGCTGAAAATGTCCCAGTTCTTCCATGGCCTGCATACTCATGGCACATTTTACCCATCGAGCATGTTTGGGATGTTATGGATCAATGTGAACAACAGTGTGTTCCAGTTCCCGCCAATATCCAGCAACTTCGCACGCCGTTGAAGAGAAGTGGGGCAACATTCAACAGGCCACCATCAACAGCCTGATCAACTGATCAAGATATGCTGTGCTGCATGAAGCAAATGGTGCTCACACCAGATACTGACTTGTTTTATGATCCGCGTCTCTACCTCTTTTTTTTTAAGGTGTTTGTGACCAACAGATGCATATCTCTATGCCCAGTGATGTGAAATCCATAGATTAGGGCCTAATGAATTTATTTTAGTTGACTGATTTCCTTAAATGAACTGTAACTCAGTAAAATCATTGAAATTGTTGAATGTTGAGTTTATATTTTTGTTCAGTGTAAATTGAAGGTCTTTATATCAAAAAGAAGAGCGATTTTGGTTTGTAACCCTGGAAAAATGGTCTTTGAACTCGCCAAATTGACCCCCTTATCAATTGATACCTCTGAGAATAACTGCTCCAAAAGCGAGATGCGCATCTGGAAAAATATTCTGTCATATTTTATTCCGTTATATTACGTCATGTTTTGTACTATAAAATAGGTGAGTCTTGACTGTGAACTGGGCTCGGGAAATAAGTATCTTGTCTGATAAATTAACAAAACAAAGCTGTGCCAGTGCGCAGCCATTGGCTTCCACAAGCAAGGGCCATTGCTGAGGTTACTGCCTTTTTGAAGATTGTGTCCCACGATAATATAACCAGTTGATATTATGGTTTCATCAAATCAAATCGTCGGCATGGGCTCTACAAGGTGTCAAAAGCGTTCCACAGAGATGCTGGCCCTGTTGACTCCAATGCTTCCAACAGTTGTGAAGTTGGCTGGATGTCCTTTTGGGGGTGGACCATTCTTGATACACATGGGAAACTGTTGAGTGTGAAAAACCCAGCAGCGTTGCAGTTCTGGACACAAACTGGTGCGCCTGTCACCTAATACGCCACCCCGTTCAAAGGCAGTTAAGCCTTTTGTCTTGCCCATTCACCCTCTGAATGGCACACATACACAATCTATGTCTCAATTGTCACAAGGTTTAAAAATCCTTCTTTAACCTGTCCTCCTCCCTTTCATCTACACTAATTGAAGTGGATTTAACAAGTGACATCAATAAGGGATCATAGCTTTCACCTGGATTCACCTGGTCAGTCTATGTCATGGAAAGAGCATAATGTTTTGTACACTCAGTATATATGGGCAATTTAGCAATTAGGATTTGTTATCTGTAATGGCTATGATATATTAGGCATTGTTGGCCTACAGATAAATGAGCAAAAACATTTCTGGCCATGTGTTCTAAAAATATATTTTTTATTTGAGTACTTGAGTTCAATATCATTTATTATGGAAAAACCTAATAAAAATTGTTGTTCTGTTCTTCACATTAAATTTTTTCAAACATTTTTGGGGAACCCCGAATTTCAGTCTGCCACCCATGGAGGGACCTACCTGCATTTGTCCAATAGAAGCTCTTGTTTTCATTGCAAAACGTTTTCTGTTTTGAGTGAACGCTTTCCTTTGCAAAAGGTTTTGCAACAGATGAAATGTTTTGCAATGGAATCCGACTAATGAATACTGTGTGTGTGTGTGTGTGTGTGTGTGTGTGTGTGTGTGTGTGTGTGTGTGTGTGTGTGTGCTCTTTTTCCAAGTAGGTGTAAACCACAAAAGCTCAGGGATGAAAATGTTAACAGAACTAGGTCATGCAGAATCATAGCTTAACCAGAATCTATAAAGTTGGCCAGAATATATGTCATGTATTCACTGGCTTATTGAAACGACTGCTGGAGAAATCCAATAAGGCGTTCTCTACTGCAACTGTGTAGTGATTAATATAAGAGGGAGAATGAACGGGTGACCAAAACAACTCCATTAGGAAACACAGAACATTTAGACCAGTGTCTGAAAATGTCTTTCTTCTGATACTGCTACTCCTACACAACAACATTAGCCTCATGTACTGTACATCTATGATGTATCTGGACAAAATGTCTATGCTTACATGATAATGACTGCAGGGTCAGGGTGGTATAGAAGTATGCCTAAACATTTGGCAAGGGACAGGATCTATTCAATACAATTGTAGGGGTGATGGGCTGCACATACCAGTGGAGGCTACTAAGGTGAGGACAGTTCTTAATAATGTCTGGAATGGAGTCAATGGAATGGTATCAAACACATGGTTAAAACCATTCCATTGGCTCCATTCCAGCCATTATTATGAGCCGTCCTCCCCTCAGCAGCCTCCATGGGTATGTATCATTGTATTGTCCCAGTGATATGACTCCAGTCTGTCTTTCTGTCTCGCCCATCCACAGCAGGGACAGGTGGACTGCTGGCCCCTGTTGTGCCCCCATGTGGACTGTGAATTCACGGTGGTGCCCGAGGGCGAATGCTGTGCCCGCTGCGTCACTGATCCCTGCCAGGCCGACACCATACGCAACAACATCACCAAGACGTGCATGGACGAGCACGGCATCCAGCGCTTCAGCGGGTCCTCATGGGTCAAACACAGCACCGAGTGCACCCTCTGCCAGTGCAAGGTAACAGCCATGGATTTTCATTATATCTAAGCAGACTTAAGTCAACCATACCCCATGTTGGCGCTAAACACTCCATGACTATCGAAATTCTAAATGTCAAACCAAGTTAGCCTTTCAGTGAGAAATAACAGAACGTAATAACAGAACCTCATTCTGGTTTGTCTAACAGTGACCCACTCTAAAGTCTCTCTCTCCTCCTCCTCTCTTTCAGAATGGACATATCTGTTGCTCAGTGAACCCCATGTGCCTTTAGTTCCTGAAGCTCTGAAGGCACCTCCCTGTACAGTGTTATCCATGTAAAAAACAACCAGCGTTTTCCACCCTCCAGCCCAACTTCTTTATACCAAATACAAAACATGTATCATAGAACACAGATGGACTACAGTACCCACAAGCCCCCTCTGTGTTCAGCCTCACCAATCAGGGTGACCTGTGTGCATTGAGGAACACCCCCAAATCATCTGCAACATGACGCTGTAAAATACTATTATACTGGCATGAATGTGCTCGATGTAGAAACATTTTGCTAATTTCTAAACTCTTTAAATGTCAATGATATCCTAGATAGTGGTTGTTTTAGTGTAGGTTTCATTTGCTACACTATTAAAGTTGTCGATATTTTGTGGTCCTCTAGCATTATTTTCTATTCATCTTTTACATTTATTTCCAGGCTTGTTAATGTGTAATGGTGAATAAAGTATTTCAATTTACATGAATTGTTTGAGCTTGTCTTTATTAAGTAAGATGTTGTGTATTAGTCATTGGAAACCATCGATCTCTGTATTCATATGAAGTAAAAAACTCATCCTCTCAGGTCTCGTGTACCTGAAAATTAAATCAACACAGATGACAAATCACTTGAGCTGTGCCTTCCCAGACCTCCCCACTTCCTGTGAAGAGGATAGCGAGTTGAGAGTTAGTTCATGTCAGAACACATGTTTGTGTGACAGTGTGTTAGAGCAGAAAAGAGGAGAGGAAACTCAGCCTGACACCAGCAATCACAGCCTATCAGTGGTACCTACACATCATCACGCCTGACCTTTCACATCAAATATTCATTGAGCAGGTGGACTTCCTCTGTCTGCACTGCTGCCGGTGTACATGGTGCTGGTGATGATTACATTGTACAGTGCAGGATCAAGAACCATCCAGATCAGTCTGATTTTGAATGGATTTTTTATATTTTTTATTTCACCTTTATTTAACCAAGTAGGCTAGTTGAGAACACCTTTATTTAACCAGGTAGGCTAGTTGAGAACACCTTTATTTAACCAAGTAGGCTAGTTGAGAACAAGTTCTCATTTACAACTGCGACTTGGCCAAGATAAAGCATAGCAGTGTGAACAGACAACACAGAGTTACACATGGAGTAAACAATTAACAAGTCAATAACACAGTAGAAAAAAAGAGAGTCTATATACATTGTGTGCAAAAGGCATGAGGAGGTAGGCGAATAATTAAAATTTTGCAGATTAACACTGGAGTGATAAATTATCAGATGGTCATGTACAGGTAGAGATACTGGTGTGCAAAAGAGCAGAAAAGTAAATAAATATAAACAGTATGGGGATGAGGTAGGTAACATTTTGGGTGGGCTATTTACCGATAGACTATGTACAGCTGCAGCGATCGGTTAGCTGCTCAGATAGCAGATGTTTGAAGTTGGTGAGGGAGATAAAAGTCTCAAACTTCAGCAATTTTTGCAATTCGTTCCAGTCACAGGCAGCAGAGAACTGGAACGAAAGGCGGCCAAATGAGGTGTTGGCTTTAGGGATGATCAGTGAGATACACCTGCTGGAGCGCGTGCTACGGGTGGGTGTTGCCATCGTGACCAGTGAACTGAGATAAGGCAGAGCTTTACCTAGCATGGACTTGTAGATGACCTGGAGCCAGTGGGTCTGGCGACGAATATGTAGCGAGGGCCAGCCGACTAGAGCATACAGGTCGCAGTGGTGGGTGGTATGAGGTGCTTTAGTAACAAAACGGATGGCACTGATAAACTGCATCCAGTTTGCTGAGTAGAGTGTTGGAAGCTATTTTGTAGATGACATCGCCGAAGTCGAGGATCGGTAGGATAGTCAGTTTTACTAGGGTAAGTTTGGCGGCGTGAGTGAAGGAGGCTTTGTTGCGGAATAGAAAGCCGACTCTAGATTTGATTTTAGATTGGAGATGTTTGATATGAGTCTGGAAGGAGAGTTTACAGTCTAGCCAGACACCTAGGTACTTATAGATGTCCACATATTCTAGGTCAGAACCATCCAGGGTGGTGATGCTAGTCGTGCGTGCGGGTGCAGGCAGCGAATGGTTGAAAAGCATGCATTTGGTTTTAATAGCGTTTAAGAGCAGTTGGAGGCCACGAAAGGAGTGTTGTATGGCATTGAAGCACCGGTTAGATAGCACCGTGTCCAAGGACGGGCCGGAAGTATACAGAATGGTGTCGTCTGCGTAGAGGTGGATCAGGGAATCACCCGCAGCAAGAGCAACATCATTGATATATACAGAGAAAAGAGTCGGCCCGAGAATTGAACCCTGTGGCACCCCCATAGACACTGCCAGAGGACCGGACAGCATGCCCTCCGATTTGACACACTGAACTCTGTCTGCAAAGTAGTTGGTGAACCAGGCAAGGCAGTCATCAGAAAAGCCGAGGCTACTGAGTCTGCCGATAAGAATATGGTGATTGACAGAGTCGAAAGCCTTGGCAAGGTCGATGAGGACGGCTGCACAGTACTGTCTTTTATCGATAGCGGTTATGATATCGTTTTGTACCTTGAGCGTGGCTGAGGTGCACCCGTGACCGGCTCGGAAACCAGATTGCACAGCGGAGAAGGTACGGTGGGATTCGAGATGGTCAGTGACCTGTTTGTTGACTTGGCTTTCGAAGACCTTAGATAGGCAGGGCAGGATGGATATTAGGTCTGTAACAGTTTGGGTCCAGGGTGTCTCCCCCTTTGAAGAGGGGGATGACTGCGGCAGCTTTCCAATCCTTGGGGATCTCAGACGATATGAAAGAGAGCTGATTTGTACAGGTCCAGGTTTTGCAGCTCTTTCAGAACATCTGCTATCTGGATTTGGGTAAAGGAGAACCTGGAGAGGCTTGGGCGAGTAGCTGCGGGGGGGGGGGGGGGGGCGGAGCATGTTGGCCGAGGTTGGAGTAGCCAGGAGGAAGGCATGGCCAGCCGTTGAGAAATGCTTGTTGAAGTTTTCGATAATCATGGATTTATCGTGGTGACCGTGTTACCTAGCCTCAGTGCAGTGGGCAGCTGGGAGGAGGTGCTCTTGTTCTCCATGGACTTCACAGTGTCCCAGAACATTTTGGAGTTAGAGCTACAGGATGCAAATTTCTGCCTGAAGAAGCTGGTCTTTCCTGACTGACTGCGTGTATTGGTTCCTGACTTCCCTGAACAGTTGCATATCGCGAGGACTATTCGATGCTATTGCAGTCCGCCACATTATGTTTTTGTGCTGGTCGAGGGCAGTCAGGTCTGGAGTGAACCAAGGGCTATATCTGTTCTTAGTTCTGAATTTTTTAAACGGAGCATGCTTATCTAAAATGGTTAGGAAGTGTTAAAGAATGACCAGGCATCCTCAACTGATGGGATGAGGTTAATGTCCTTCCAGGATACCCGGGCCAGGTCGATTAGAAAGGCCTGCTCACAGAAGTGTTTTAGGGAGCGTTTGACAGTGATGTGGTCGTTTGACTGCGGATCCGTAGCGGATACAGGCAATGAGGCAGTGATCGCTGAGATCCTGGTTGAAGACAGCTCAGGTGTATTTGGAGGGCCAGTTGGTCAGGATGACGTCTATGAGGGTGCCCTTGTTTACAGATTTAGGGTTGTACCTGGTAGGTTCCTTGATGATTTGTGTGAGATTGAGGGCATCTATCTTAGATTGTAGGACAGCCGGGGTGTTAATCATATCCCAGTTTAGGTCACCTAACAGAACAAACTCTGAAGCTAGATGGGGGGCAATCAATTCACAAATGGTGTCCAGGGCACAGCTGGGAGCTGAGGGGGGTCGGTAGCAGGCGGCAACAGTGAGAGACTTATTTCTGGAGAGAGTAATTTTTAAAATTAGTAGTTTGAACTGTTTGGGTATGGACCTGGAAAGTATGACATTACTTTGCAGGCTATCTCTGAAGTAGACTGCATCTCCTCCCACTTTGGCAGTTCTATCTTGACGGAAAATGTTATAGTTGGGTTTGAAAATCTCAAAATTTTTGGTGGCCTTCCTGAGCCAGGATTCAGACACGGCAAGGACATCAGGGTTAGCAGAGTGTGCTAAAGCAGTGAGTAAAACAAACTTAAGGAGAAGGCTTCTGATGTTGACATGCATGAAACCAAGGCTTTTTCGATCACAGAAGTCAACAAATGAGGGTGCCTGGGGACATGCAGGGCCTGGGTTTACCTCCACATCACCCGCGGAACAGAGGAGGAGTAGTATGAGGGTGCGGCTAAAGGCTATCAAAACTGGTCGCCTAGAGCGTTGGGGACAAAGAATAAAAGGAGCAGATTTCTGGGATATATATTCAGGGCATAATGCGCAGACAGGGGTATGGTGGGGTGTGGGTACAGCGGAGGTAAGCCCAGGCACTGGGTGATGATAAGAGAGGTTGTATCTCTGGACATGCTGGTTGTAATGGGTGAGGTCACCGCATGTGTGGGAGGTGGGACAAAGGAGGTATCAGGGGTATGAAGAGTGGAACTAGGGGCTCCATTGTAAACTAAAACAATGATAACTAACCTGAACAACAGTATACAAGGCATATTGACATTTGAGAGAGACATACAGCGAGGCATACAGTAATCACAGGTGTTGATTGGGAGAGCTAGCTAAAACAGTAGGTGAGACAACAACAGCTAATCAGCTAGCACAACAACAGCAGGTAAAATGGCGTTGACTAGGCAGAGAGGGTGTCGGATTAACTACACACAGAGCCTGAGTGCGGCTGGAGCCGACAGATAAAACATAAACAAACAGAATGGAGTACCGTGATTAATGGACAGTCCAGCAGGCATCAGCTATGTAGCCAAGTGATCAGTGTCCAGGGGGCAGCGGTGGATGGGACAGGGAAGCTAGACTGGCGAGTATTATCCAGGCTAAAAAAACTGGCTGGCTGTGCAGAAGGTAAAAGCCGCTAGCAGTGGCTAACAATGACTAAATAGCTTGTAGCTAGTTAGCTGGTTGGCTTCTGGAGGTTCTTGAATGTGTTCTAAAAATAAAAAATAATACCGATTCCGTATCACATTGGGTGAGGCAGGTTACCGGAAGGTATAATCAAATTAAAAATCGAAAAGAGATTGAAAGTAAATATGGGTCCAGTGAGTGGATGGGCTGGCTGGGGACGCGGCGATTCAGATAATTGGAAGGTGTTTGAAGTTTAGGATTTTAAGCATTTTGAGGGTTTGTCAATACACACACAGTACTTGATTGAGTACTGGATTTGATTGAGAACTTTCATTTGTTCAATACATTGAGCATCTCATTTGTGTATACTGTGATACAGTATACACAATGTCCCAATTGGTTTGCTTTGCTTCCTTCCACTGGTTCAAGAGGTAATGGTAATACTTGTATGATTCAGAGTACAGCGCTTAAAACTCCTAAAATAATTAGCATATCAATATACAGGCTGGCTGGGAGGAATGAGTTGTGCCTGAAGAAGACTAACCAACTAATTCCCTGGGTCTCCCTAGCAGCAGCTTCTTACATGAACGTAAAAAACAAAGAGGAACCGAATCATGGAGCACATTGGTATTCTACCATTTCCTCCTCCCTCAGTGGAACATTTGCCATCTCTCTCTCCTTCGAAACGTGTTATACCTGTCAAATGATGAATATAGACTACTGTGAACGTGTGCCTGACTGCAATGAAAGTGTGCGTGTGTGCGCATACGAGCGTGTCTGGTTTATGTGTGTGTATATGTGCGTCCGGAGTGGCTGGAAGCACACTGGCAAGGGCACCATCTGGCAGGCTTTGGTCCAGTGACTGCAAGCCGGTGGTGACTCCTAGCTGGTGGTGGCTCCTAGCTGGTGGTGGCTCCTTGCCAGGGGCACAGGGGTAGTGGCATAGCGGGGCAGAGTGGTTGTCCAGCTGGCTCCTAAATGTCCAATTTTCCATGGTGGGGTAAGTTGAACTCACCGCAACAGATGTCTCCACCCACATTACTGCCTGTCCTGTGTTCATTACTAATGGACACTCATATTATTGGGTTTGGCATTGGCAAGAGGACTAAGGCTGTGGAGCAGCGCAATAGTTTTACGTGGAGATCTGTAAACACTGTAGCCTTCATAAACCATTAGTTTACAACATGCGTGTTAGTTGACATTGACAACTCTCAAGGCATCAGAAGAGTAATGTATTGGAGGTCAGTCATCAGACATTATTGAACCCTTTCATAGATCTTGGATGTACAGTGTAGAATGCTACAGTAGCTTGATTCCTCTGTAGGGGACCTGGTTCATATTCACTGTGTGTCAGAGGGAGCAGCAGAGACTCAACCTCAACTCTTTATTAATTGGCACATTTGTTCATATGTAAATCCAAGACAGTGCTGACTCTATGTATAGCAAAGCCTCCAATTATCACTATATGTCTGGATTTAGCCTACATTTAACTAGATATGACATGCAGTATGTGCTTATATTTCAAAATAGTTGGTTGGTTGAATGCACTAAAGCTGCAGTCACTTATTTTTGATTCTCCCAACAAGTGTTGTGTATTGCATCAGTAAGTAAATTAAGGGAGGTGTCAACACTCAAGGCTATACTAGCTGAGAAACCACCTCCGCTGCATAGCCATACAGTATATGTGCAGGTATTAGTTCCACAGTGTGCAACCACCATTGCTTAACTCAAAGCACTTCATCCTCGCTGATAAAAATGAACTCTCGCCACCTCTCGATTCCAAAGAAAAGGAAGCAGAAGAAAATCAATCGGAGTAATACTTTTTTTTTGTCCGTCAATCTCTCTTCCAAGCGAGTGACTGTATATAGGCTACCCAGGGACTAATCTGGGCCCCCTGTCTCACAGTAGGAATCATGGAAGGGATAACATCATCATCCACAGCGCCAGACACAGCTGACAGACACACTGTCTTCAGACCAGTCAGTCTCATGGGGAAACCACCCTGCCTCTGTCCTGACTGATGCATTCACAGGAGACTCACAGTTCACAGACATGAAGTTGAACTAAAATTTGTTTGAAGCCAATTCTTGCAAAGTTGCATGACTATTCCTCACTTACAGAAGGGCCTACTTTACCCATTGCAGTAACCATCTCATTTTGGGAGTACACAACTTGGGCACAGACGTCCCACCTTTCTCATAGTTGGTTTGACTGCCCAGTTTGACTTTTACAAGCATTCTTGTACAGCTCCGTGCCCCCAATGTTTGACATGGTCTGTATCTTTGTAAACTAGCTACAGTATACTGTATTCTGTATCAACAAACGACTAAACTACAGAACGTCATTAGTGAGAAGAGGGCTAATCATGGCCTAATGACATGAACAGGGCTATGTTTAAGTGTAGATAATATCTTTCATATCTTACCTTGTGTAAATACAGTACTACTATAATTGTACTATCTCTCTCATTTTCCAAGTTGTATTAGTTGTATGTACAGGATACACCTGGTATACACCATCCAATGAAATGTTTACTTGCAGGTTCCCTCTTGACAATGCAACAGTAATCTTACATATTCCATGTAATTGGGTCAGCAGCTGTATGAAGTTGACCTGAGGAGTTGCTTGGCAACAGTGTCAATGCGTGCTATATCTACTGTATATAAAATATGAACTAGTTTCAGCATTGAGGTTATGTAACAGATAGGCACCTCATTCTATCTCACACTGATATTCTTCAATCCCACAAAGTATATCAGTTAATAAGGGCACCGGCAACCTAGTATGTAGCAAAATGTGTACATTTTATTGATACCATTACTCTGCAGACATTTATTGCGTCAACATGTTAAAAAGAGATATCCTTTGTTTAAAAACCACACACACAAGAATGCAAAATAGCTGTCAGTTATGCAACACAATACCATGTATAACAGCAGGGGGAACATTCAGTTCCAACCAAAGCACAATATTTTACAAACATATCACTAGATCACTTCTAGTGAGATAAACACACTCATTTAGCCATTGCCCCATACGTTTAGCAATTTGTTGCCTTGTTGCGAAGCCGTATCTCCAAAATGAAATAAGTTGAGCTGTAATGAGGACTCTGACCTGTAAAGTGTAGAAGGGGGATCACTGAACCAAGGACCATACGCCACTTACATGAACTACATTGACCTCTTCACAGAATTGTCAGCTCTCGCTGTCTCTGACACATACACACGCACGTGCCCACAAACTCAGATGCACAACACTTTGTTAGAAAACACTTAAATAACAGAGCATTGGTATACAGTAGTTGCACACTTAACGTATGTGATATAATAACGCTCATAACTCTCATAAATACTAAAAACTTCCACTCTCTTTTGCTTGTCAGCTGTAAGAGGTCACATTCTCTATGTGTTCTCTCAAACCAATCCGTACCCCAATACTGGCTTCAAACCAAGGTCGTACTTGTGGTACATATACTGCTGGGGGATATGATATGGGTAAGGTGTATCAGTTAGATTTGGTGTTCTTCTCTCTCCTTCTATAACAAAACCACATTTACCCTGCCAAGGGCAAATTACCTTTCTGACCTAATTGGCATTACATCTGAGTATTTTGACCAGATAAGCGATCATGATGTGACTTTTTAACGTTATTTGAAAATAGCTTATGCCTTTTATCTTGCATTTGATAATACAACCAGAAAATGAAGAGGTGGTCATAGTATTATCATCATCGTAACGATGTTTAGCAATCTAGTCATTTCTATGACGACAAGAGAAGAGGCACGTGAAGATGGGATATGTAAGAATTATCAAGATAGCAAATGAATTCAAAAACCTGTGATAAAGTCTGAAAGGGTAAACATTGTCCAACATTGTGAAGTGGAACATTGAAATAAACAAGACAGACACACATTATCAGACATGTTCTGTTTTGCTGCCTATGGTATAGACTATGTTGCTGTCCTTTAGTGGGCGTGGGTTTATCAAGGCACCTCTTCAACTGTAATACTCAAGTTGTACAATATAAACTAGCCATGACCATTGTGTCATACATCGACTGTAGAAATAGTTCCCCACATAGGCACCAAAATATGTCACGATAAAAGAGAAAACATCTTGAGATTGTAAAAACGTCAAATCTAGCGAGAGCACCATGTTGACAATAGAACTTTACAGTGAGGGAGGTTAAAATAAGCTGTTTGTCATTGTGTTGGTGTCAGCTTAGAGGTTTTACAATTCAAATAAATAATAATAATAAAATGCCATCAGGGATATCACAGTAGCAAAACAAAGTGGCCATTGTAGCTACATACTCCTGCTCCAGGAATAATCAGTGTTGGGTTCAAAATCTACCCAGACTGAAAAAGATCTATACTGAAATTGAGTTTCAGTTTGATCTCTCTCCTGTGTCTCCACTCCTCCCTCCAGGCTGTGTGTCTGTCAGTAGAAGCATAGCAGTACTTCCCCTCAGGGCAGTAAGGTCAGGGCGGTGACAGTTTGCCGACATCAAAGGAAACCGCCGGCTCTCTTGGCTCCGTGCCTTCGATGACAATGCTGGGATGCGTCTCCTGGGTCTCCATGGAAACAGGCGAAGTGGAGTTGGTGGAGGTGGCAGAGTGCAGAGCAAAATGATGCCCGTCCACCGATAGCAGCATGGGGGTTCCGGAACATTTGAGCGCCTCGCTCATAGAGATGTGCACCTCCTCTGGCGTGAGTCCCATGTCCTTACTATACTCAGACGGAGACTTCCTCTTGATCCTCTCGTACGTCTTGTCCACTTGGCCCTCCGGGAAGGTCTCGCTGTCCTGAAAACGTCCCAGCAGCCAGATGAAGAAGCCGAAGAGGACAAAGGCAGCCAGGCTGGGGATGAAGGCCAGGCACTTGACTTCCAGGCTGGCACCCACGTAGCGGCTATGCAGGAACATGTCCCGATGGACATACGAGCAGTTGGTCAGCGGGTCCACATGGCTGGAGCGCCACTTGTAGGTGAGCGTGCTGCGGTTGAAGTCGCCCAGTGTGTTGGGCTCCTCCACAGTGAAGATCTTCTCCCCTGGACCAACGTACTGGCCGTACTCGTAGGGCTTGTAGAAGATCTGGTTCTTCCACATGTTCAGGTCCAGGATTAACACCAGGAAAATGATGCCGTAGTTGAACCACTTACCTGCAGGGACAAACAATATGGAGGGCAGTTAGGGTAATTTCTAGATGTCAAAATCCAGTTTTAAAGTATTTATTGTGCCCAAGCTGACGTTGACATGCTCTTTAATTCACTGATTTCTGTACTAAAGCTTTTATGAATCAAATTAATTTAAGGTAATCAATTGACAAAAGACAGACGTAATCAATTGACAAAAGACAGACAGACAGACAGACAGGCAGACAGTGTGTTAAGGCATATGATAATATATTTGCAGGTATCAGGTCCAACATTGACACTTAATGAAATGAGGTCATAATATTAATGGTAGCAATCTCTCCAGGTTTACTGATCTTCATAGCTTCATCTGTACATCTGACACAATTCCTTCCCTTTCCTGAGACGCACCACCGTTAACAAGCTTTTAGTCAAAGCAATCACGTATCAATCAAGAATATTAACATAATGCTAAATGGATGTGCGATGCATTAGGGTTAACAACCAAGTGCAAATCAGGGAGCGTTTGAACATTTTAACATCTAGCATGGGAACATTAGTTTCTCTCCCCCTTAATGGTTGTCACATTTACACTTTAGCAGATGCTCTAATCCAGAGCGATTTACAGGAACAATTAGGGTTAAGTGCCTTGCTCAAGGGCACATCCACAGATATTTCACCTAGTCAGCTTAGAGACTTGAACCAGTGACCTTTCAGTTACCGGTCCAATGCTCTTAACCTCTAGGCAACCTGTCGCCCCACATGAGTTTACCAAATTACTTCCAATGAAAGAAAACAAGTGCAACACATTTAATAATATCAATACTTGGGGAATGCTGTGGAACAGAATGAAACCTGGGTGATTGTTTAAATGGAAGAGTTAACTCTCATATGCTTATACACATTGCACCTTTCTGTCTGACACCCCAGGGATGCTAGGTGAGGGGGGGGGCAGAAACAAGCAACACTGGTAGGATGAAGAAGACATGTCAGAACAGGTATATCTGATCTGTATTCATCTTAGGCCAGTGTCATGGTGCAACCATCAAAACACAGCTAGTCAGATGGAATGTGAAAATATTGAAGTAATAGTGGTAACCCTCTATACCACCTAAATCAATTGGGATAGTATGTTTACTTATATAATATGCTTGCTAATATATGTACCTGTGATATGGATGTGGTATTCCTCTTTGAAGATGCTCTTGCAGACAGGAAGTTTGAACTTGAGCTGAGTGGTGGACATGCCAGGCAGGTTCATATCCAGGTCGCCCATGAACTGAGGAAAATCCCAATCCTAATGACATCAAACATATGATCAAACAATGCAAATACAAAATACATCAGGCCTTCAAAATCATTTACTGATAGTGAAAGCTTTTACTGAAGTAAACAACACACATCATGTAACACCTAGAATAAAAGTAAAGACAAAAGAAGAATCTGAACAATACACCGGCTCCAAAGTCTAATGGTGCGTGTGTAGCAGGGATTTATTTTAATATATAAAATGATACTAACTAGGGATTCATTGTTGTCCATTGATGGGTAAGTTCCACAGGGGTCAAATGCCTAACTGTGAGCTGCAGTGCACAGTGTGTGTTTACATGGCCTTGTATCGTGCCTGTGTGCATTGAGGTTTTCTCATGTCAAAACACCTCAGGAATCACTCACAGACATCTATAGGTTGCCCTCTGTGTCTCAGTCTTTGCTTTGGAATAGTCAATACAGACTCAATATCGTATAGATATAAGATCCCGGAACATCGTCTGAAATAAAAAGGTGAAAATGTCTGGGAAGAATGTGATGTGTGTTGAACAGATAGAGGGACATACTGTACATTTTAGACAACAAAAGCACACTGAGATCTTTCTATCTTTTTATGAATAGCTGCATTTTCCTCAGATTCTAACAGTCTAGTTACGTACCTAACCATTTCTAATGCTATTCAATTCTATACATTTTAAAATGTTAGGGTGAATGAAGAATCCATATGTATGAATGTTCATATGGAAAAATATGAGAAGGAATTTCCCCCTTGATATTAATTAGACCTTCCACCTACTCAACTGTACTTCGTTTCCTGATACTAATAAGCTTGACATTTAAGTCATGTGCCCCCCTCACAACAAATAATGAGTCTCTAGGACATACTGTAGTTAACAGTGCACACACGCACACATGCATGCACACGCACAAAAGCACACAAAACAATTACAACTTGCTAGGTCACAATTGATTCTTTGGAAGAGACACTCACACATTGGCTGTGTTCAATGTTCTGTCACTCATGGGGACACTACGTCACCCGCCTTTAGTAAAGGTAGACATCAAGAATGTGAGCCCTTTGGGTGTTGCCATAGAGTTGCATTAGAAGTGCCCTTCCAAGAAGGCTCAATGTCATTGGCCACAGATAAAATTACGTCTAATCACGTGATATCTACAGTAGCTTTGATTGGACAACATCTTACTTTCAAAATCTTAGTTAGCAGTCATCATCATAAATCAAGTAGACAATATTTGTAATCCTTGTCTTATGAAGATAAATAATGAAGAGAAATTATTGATAAAACGTATTGGTGCTCATCGGCCATTGGACATAAACATTACACAACAAGTTGGAGTTGTTTGGAAGGAATCGGTGACAGTGGCTATCCGCCAGCATTGCAACTGGGAAGTCAGACTGAAAAAATATGTTTTGAACAGACATTCAACTTGGAATTGAAAATATTTTTCTTTGATGACAAAATTTGCCATTGAAGGACCGCCGCGCACAACAAGGTGAGTCCAAAAATGTCTTATATGATGTAATTTGCCAGGCAGATATGGTCAGCCATATCAGCTTTGTTTAAAAAAAAGAGGCAGTAAGGCAGTAAACAAGGCTGAATGAATTGTTTCACTGCCAGACAAGGCTCTGCTGATAGCCAGGTGTAGCGGTGGTAAGAATTCACTCCATTGTGCTGTTGGGACATCTTTATGTCAGCCCTAACAGTTTCTGGGCATCGCTTGTCGCCGTTATAGTGCAATTAATGTATTGTTAAGTGTTGGGATAACCCAAACATGGGTTAATTTAACCATCAGTTGGGTTTTATTCCTTTTCATGCTGGGTTGACCCAGCAGCTGGGTCTTTTTTAACGTAATCCTCAGATTCTTTTCAGGAGCTGTGACTTATTAGGGGTGTGACTTCCGACAGTTATTTTTGGCCATCCGTGAGAGTAAATGTCATTCCTGTTCGTCATGTTTTTTACTTTTCTTGTTGAAAGGCTTTATCTCAAGTATAAATACAGTACACACACTAAAAGGTAAAAACATATGTTTTGAGAAAAATAGTGGTTAGACAACTGCAAACTTCAAGGAGTAGGACATTCAAAGAGTTGGTTTGATGGGAAGTCATGATGTCATCGGCCTTTGTATAGGCTTTTAAGGAACTCAACCTTCAACCTTACCATGTGAAAACAATGGCCAAATATAACTATCTAAAAGCCACAACTCTACTAAGCCACACCTCCAGTCTTCTGATCTAACCCGCTGGGTCATATCTCAATAACATAGCATCAATAACCCAGCACTAACAACTCAACCTTGCTCTTTTTAGAAAACAACCCAACTAAGTGGCCCAATGCCTGCACCCTGCAGTTGGGTCATCCAAACAACCCAACATTTTTGAGACTATACCAGACAGAACACATACATATGAAGGTGAATGAAGCCATTTCAAAGGCTGTGACATAGAGGCTGAGTAGAGGAGTGTTTGTTGACTACCAGAGTAAAGTGCATGGACAGCCAGCCTCAGATCCATGTGAGCACTACCGGCGGGGACTGATTGAAATCATAAATAACCGTAGTAAACGTGCTTGCTGTACACAGAGCGGAAAACGAGAGGAGGCTAGCAATCATAAACAACAAAGTCTGAAAGATGCAGGGGTGATGTGATTGGTGGGTAGTTGGGTACTGGCTGGGGCCAAGGAGTCAAAATAGGGATGTCATACTATGGAGACTGCTGTAGTCATGAGGCAGGAGATGAGAGCTGAAACTGACAGCATGCTGAATGTAAGGTACCTGTCGTATTCGGCGCATGTGACAAATAAACTTGGATTTGATTTGAATAATAATAATACATGCCATTTAACAGACACTTTAATCCAAAGTCACTTACAGTCATGCATGCACACATTTTACAAATGGGTGGCCCCAGGAATCAAACCTACAACTCTGGCATTGCAGACAACATGCTCTATCAACTGAGCCATAAAGGACCAAGATGGTGCCTGTTTCTGAGATGGAAAGGGACCCTGGTGAAAAGCAAAGAGGCCTATGCAAACAAAAGCAGGCATGGTAAAAAGTTGTGAGAAGTTGTAATCTTGTAATAAAATCCTTTAAAACTATTGAATGGCAGAGCTGAGGCAAATGAAATAGCATTGAAAATACATTATATCGGATTCGTTCTTTTTTGTCAGTTATTGTGCTACAGATAAATCATTTGTGTTAGCTAATAATAAAAGTGTGGTAACAACAGGTGCCAAGTGTGCAGAATAAGGTAGGCTGAGGTATTATTGACACAATAAGGTTGTGCACTTATCCATGAGCAGCTACTAGGTAGTTTCAATAATGAATAATGTAGAAACAGATATTTAAGGGATACTACAGATTAGACTACTCCATATCCTTTAAAACAACAAAGCTGTGGAAATACACTACATTACCAAAAGTATGTGGACACCAGCTCATCGAACATCTCATTCCAAAATCATAGGCAATAATATGGAGTTGGTCCCCCCTTTGCTGCTATAACAGCCTCCACTCTTCTGGGAAGGCTTCCCACTAGATGCTGGAACATTGCTGTGGGGACTTCCATTCAGCCACAAGAGCATTAGTGAGGTTGGGCGATGATGTTGGGCAATTAGGTCTGGTTCGTCCCAAAGGTGTTCATCCTAAAGATGTTCGATGGGGTTGAAGTCAGTGCTCTGTGCAGGCCAGTCAAGTTCTTCCACGCCGATCTCGACAAACATTTTCTGTATGGACCTCGCTTTGTGTATGGGGGAACAAACTTTACATTTGACACTTCGCATTCGGGCAGGTTGTGTTCACTGCCAGATGGTGAAGCGTGATTCATCACTCCAGTGAACGTGTTTCCACTGCTCCAGAATCCAATGGCGGCAAGCTTTACACCACTCCAGCCGACGCTTGGCATTGTGCCTGGTGATCTTAGGCTTGTGCGGCTGCTCGACCATAAAAACCCATTTCATGATGCTCCCGACGAACAGTTATTGGGCTGACGTGGCTTCCAGAGGCAGTTTGGAACTCGGTAGTGTGTGTTGCAAGCAAGGACAGACGATTTTTACGCACTAGGCACTTCAACACTCGGTAGTCCCATTCTGTGAGCTTATGTGGCCTACCAATTAACGTCTGAGCCGTTGTTGCTCCTAGATGGTTCCACTTCACAATAACAGCACTTACAGTAGACCAGGGCAGCTCTAGCAGGGTAAAAATTTGATGAACTGACTTGTTGGAAAGGTGGCATCCAGTATAAGTACAGTATAACGGTGCCACGTTGAAAGTCACTGAGCTCTTCAGTACAGGCCATTCTACTGACACTGTCTATGGACATTGCATGGTTGTGTGCTTGGTTTTATACACCTGTCAGCAATGGGTGTGGCTGAAATAGTCAAATCCACTCATTTGAAGGGGTATCCATATATAGTGTATGTTAATTAACCATTAGCAGAAGCCAAACTAAATCCGGCTAGCGTTACAAACCAAACAGTCTGCATTTAGCTTGGAGCTACTGGGTTGAAAGCCTTCTCTTTGAAACACTGTTATGCATTTTCTACACAGACAAAACATTTGCATATTCATGAGTATGCCACTGACAAATCCTTCATTGATGTATAGTCTCCTGTGGGATGTAGAACATTGGGTGGAAAAAAGGAAAGAAAACATAAAATTTTATGAGTCATCATTAAGGAAGGCCTGGGTTCACGGAGGAGGAAAGGGTGTAGTTCCTTGCCTGAAGCCTGGCCGGATGGGGGGATTGATTGCTGGATAGCTGGGTGGATGGTGGATTAAGGGTAAAGAAGAGGGGTTTGTAGACATGCAGATTCAGACTGATTAAATGTCTCCCTCTCTCATCCAAGTACCACAGTGTCCCTTTTTTATTTAACCTTTATTTAACTAGGCAAGTCAGTTAAGAACAAATTGTTATTTACAGCCTAGGTTACTGCCTTGTTCAGGGGCAGAAACCTTGTCAGCTCAGGGATTTGATCTAGCAACCTTTCAGTTACTGGCCCAATGCTCTATCCACTAGGCTACCTGCCGCCCCTGTGGCTGAGGGAGGGGTGAGGAAGGGGAGAGATAGAGGAAAAAGTGGGGGAGAGTATAGGAGTCCACCTAGTTTTTAATTGGCCATGGGGGAGCCCCTACCTGCATGACAATGAGCAGGTCAAAGACCAGGATGAAGGATACCAGGAAGGCCCTGGAGACCTCGTCGCTGGGCAGAAATCCCCGGTTCAGGTTGTCCCAGCTGATCCAGTCAGTGCTGATGACCAACAAAACCACCGATGTCAGAGTGATCAGGACCGTCCTGGAGGAGACAGGAAGTAAAACTGCATTACTTTCCTGGTAATAACCTGGGACACTCCACAGATTTACTAATTACCACTTTAGTAGTCCATTTGTTACGGCAGACGGCAATCATTTGGCTTCTGCTCATTTCTCTAAAGTACACAACAACAATATAATTAACAGGAAGTTATTATAGGTTTATGTAAATATTAATGATGGTTAATAATTCTGTTAGGTATCATTTGATGTTTATCTGTGTGTTATGGACTTTGGATTTAGCAAACTATATTTGGCTCCTCTTTGTACTTGTTTCAATGTCATTCAGTAATTATTACACTGAACTGGTGTTGTGTGGGTTGCTGCATCCCCATGGTGACTGGCTGCGTTGCCGGTAGCTTGCACCAAGTTCATCATATCATATTTCAAATGTTGTGAGACACAGTTTGCATTTTAAAAATCTAAAGTGGATTCTTTCCCCTCCAGTCCAGATTACTGATTTTTGGCACTGTCATTTGTGATTTACCCACATTCTTTGCCGCATAATGTCAAGATACATTCCTCAACATATTTATTAATCATACTTTCTCAACCAGTATTTGAGATTTACAAATCATTCTTTCTCCCGAGAGCACACATTGATTGTGACAGTCAGACTGGGTGCATTCATTAATAAGACAAAGACTTCCAGAGGAGCCACAGAGACTAAAGCTCGACATTCTGCATCCTAAAATAGAAGAACAATCAATTATATGGGAAACATAATGCATTGGAGAGTGTGACTTTGAACTTCCATTTATTGGTAATTTACAAGTCAAAATGCTCAGATAATACCAAACTACTCCAACACATGTTGATGTTTGTACATACAGTGCCTTGCGAAAGTATTCGGCCCCCTTGAACTTTGCGACCTTTTGCCACATTTCAGGCTTCAAACATAAAGATATAAAACTGTATTTTTTTGTGAAGAATCAACAACAAGTGGGACACAATCATGAAGTGGAACGACATTTATTGGATATTTCAAACTTTTTTAACAAATCAAAAACTGAAAAATTGGGCGTGCAAAATTATTCAGCCCCCTTAAGTTAATACTTTGTAGCGCCACCATTTGCTGCGATTACAGCTGTAAGTCGCTTGGGGTATGTCTCTATCAGTTTTGCACATCGAGAGACTGAAATTTTTTCCCATTCCTCCTTGCAAAACAGCTCGAGCTCAGTGAGGTTGGATGGAGAGCATTTGTGAACAGCAGTTTTCAGTTCTTTCCACAGATTCTTGATTGGATTCAGGTCTGGACTTTGACTTGGCCATTCTAACACCTGGATATGTTTATTTTTGAACCATTCCATTGTAGATTTTGCTTTATGTTTTGGATCATTGTCTTGTTGGAAGACAAATCTCCGTCCCAGTCTCAGGTCTTTTGCAGACTCCATCAGGTTTTCTTCCAGAATGGTCCTGTATTTGGCTCCATCCATCTTCCCATCAATTTTAACCATCTTCCCTGTCCCTGCTGAAGGGACAGGGACAGGGAAGATGGAGGCAGGCCCAAACCATGATGCTGCCACCACCATGTTTGACAGTGGGGATGGTGTGTTCAGGGTGATGAGCTGTGTTGCTTTTACGCCAAACATAACATTTTGCATTGTTGCCAAAAAGTTCAATTTTGGTTTCATCTGACCAGAGCACCTTCTTCCACATGTTTGGTGTGTCTCCCAGGTGGCTTGAGGCAAACTTTAAACAACACTTTTTATGGATATCTTTAAGAAATGGCTTTCTTCTTGCCACTCTTCCATAAAGGCCAGATTTGTGCAATATACGACTGATTTTTGTCCTATGGACAGAGTCTCCCACCTCAGCTGTAGATCTCTGCAGTTCATCCAGAGTGATCATGGGCCTCTTGGCTGCATCTCTGATCAGTCTTCTCCTTGTATGAGCTGAAAGTTTAGAGGGACGGCCAGGTCTTGGTAGATTTGCAGTGGTCTGATACTCCTTCCATTTCAATATTATCGCTTGCACAGTGCTCCTTGGGATGTTTAAAGCTTGGGAAATCTTTTTGTATCCAAATCCGGCTTTAAACTTCTTCACAACAGTATCTCGGACCTGCCTGGTGTGTTCCTTGTTCTTCATGATGCTCTCTGCGCTTTTAACGGACCTCTGAGACTATCACAGTGCAGGTGCATTTATACGGAGACTTGATTACACACAGGTGGATTGTATTTATCATCATTAGTCATTTAGGTCAACATTGGATCATTCAGAGATCCTCACTGAACTTCTGGAGAGAGTTTGCTGCACTGAAAGTAAAGGGGCTGAATAATTTTGCACCCCCAATTTTTCAGTTTTTGATTTGTTAAAAAAGTTTGAAATATCCAATAAATGTCGTTCCACTTCATGATTGTGTCCCACTTGTTGTTGATTCTTCACAAAAAAATACAGTTTTATATCTTTATGTTTGAAGCCTGAAATGTGGCAAAAGGTCGCAAAGTTCAAGGGGGCCGAATACTTTCGCAAGGCACTGTAAGCTCAAATATCCCCATCCCAGTAGTGACCCTAGTGTCTTGTCCAATAACCACCATTAGGGACATAAATATACTACTGTACATTGGATTTCTGTTACACTGTTTATACACACTGCATATTTATATACTGGATTGTTGACACAACTCACTGTAATATATCTACTGCTGTACATATATATTTTTGCGTTTATCCGCATAGATTGCATTTGGATTACTGATACAGTATTTTTGGGGTTGTTAATTAGATTAGTTTTGACATTCTTGATTTCTTGTTTTTGATTATTTGTGTAAATTCTTACTGCACTGTTCGGAGCCAATAACACAAGAATTTTGCTGCACCCGCTATAACATCTGCTAAACTGTGTACGCAACCAATAAACTTTGATTTGAGATAAGGGCATCAACCTGTCATGTTTGACTGGCAGTAGCGAACGATTTTCATGCTGACCTGGTGGAGTGACGCCCTCTGGGACCACAGGTGACCGTGAGATAGATTTAGACCAGGACGGTCTAAAACGACCATTGACTGCTCTTTTGTAATAAGCATTATTGGGCACAGTGTAACAGTTTGAGTGGGTCATAGACCTTGCTCTGGCTCAGTGAGGTAAAGGCAGCAGTGTGTGTGTGTCCGTGCACGTGAGTGCGTGTGTGTGTGTGTAAAGGCAGAGGTATAGCTGGCCTCGTGACCTTGCTGTGTCTATTGATTTCCTCTTCCTGTTCTTCTAATTAAAGGTGAAAGATTAACAGGGCTATTGACTGTGTGTTACTGTGTGTAACCCCACGAGGAGCACAGGGCTTTGTCTGAATACCAATACATGAATGAATACATGCATACTAATGCACACACACATACTCATGAACCCTAGCACCCACACACACATACTCATAATCCCCAGCATACACACATGTGCACACACATGTACACATACACTGATTGTACTCAGAGGCAGCATACTGTAAATGCATTAGACTGGAGAATAGAACATACCAGAAGAGGACGATCCTGTGGTTGCCTTGTTTCCAGAACCTTCTGGCAGCTTTGCCCCAGTCTGGGTAGTGCTGGTCCTGGAGCATCATGTCAGTGACCTGGGAATGAAACAGGGTAACTTAACACGTGACATGTGTGAGGGAGAAATAAACTAACATCAAACTGAGATGGTCAGTCCAGTAATCATTCATTTCTGAGCGATCTCTGAATGAGGCTAAAATTAATTCATAGAATCACATTCGTACAGGATTGAGCTTGTGTTATTTCATTGTGAATACAGTGTTAAAATGGATGTTTAGAATTTGCCATTCTGCCGATGGAACGCCGCAATGGAATGGCATAATCAATTCAAATGGCATTGCTTTGTTTATTTTCCTATGCTATGCAGTCAATCATTAAAAGTAATCTAGGTTTATTTATTTTCGATCAACATTAATTTAGATTTTAAAGGGTTGTTATACCCAACTATGCAAATCCAGACTTTCGGAGAAGGGACTTCATTGAGGCGAGGGTTATTTGTCAGCAGGCCACATCTTCAGGCAGAGAGAGTGGAGAAAGATTATGTTGAGAATAGGGGTGTTATGGTGACCGATTTTACCGCCACACCGGAGTCATGACCGGAGTCAAATTCCAAACGGTAACTCGGCTTCTCCGAGCTCTGATGCTGCTGATGGTCATTAGTAGTCTACCAAACCTGCTAACTGCCTGGTACTCAGCACTCTATTGTCCCTCTAATTACTCTGACATCAATGCAAATGTAATTGAAAATATAATCAAACACTTCATGAAAACCCATCAGATCATGTTGCGCAACATTTCTATAGGCTCAAATCAAATCAAATGTTATTGGTCACATACACATGGTTAGCAGATGTTATTTGCAGGTGTAGCGAAATTCTTGTGATTCTAGCTCTGACAGTGCAGTAATATCTAACAAGTAATATGTAACAATAACACAACATATACACACAGATCTAGTTAAAGGAATGGAATTAGAATATAAATATATATGGACGAGCAATGTCAGAGAGGCATAGAATAAGATACAGTAGAATAGTATAGGATACAGTATATACATACGATATGGGTAATGCAAGATATGTAGAAGTGACTAGTGTTCCATTTATTAAAGTGGTCAGTCATTTCAAGTCTATGTATATAGGCAGCAGCCTCTATGTGCTAGTGAAGGCTATTTAGCAGTCTGATGGCCTTGAGATAGAAGCTGTTTTTCAGCCTCTCAGTCTGACCTCGCCTTCTGGATGATAGCGGGGTGAAAAGGCAGTGACATCGGGTGCTGTAGGTGTCCTGGAGGGCAGGTAGTTTGCCCCCGGTGATGCGTTGGACAGACCGCACCACAATCTGGAAAGCCCTGCGGTTGCAGGCGGTACAGTTGCCTTAGCAAGCGGTGGTACAGTTGCCTTAGCAAGCAGTGATACAGAATGACAGGATGCTCTCGATTGTGCATCTGTAAAAGTTTGTGAGGGTTTTAGGTGATAAGACAAATTTCTTCAGTTCCTGAGGTTGAAGAGGCGCTGTTGTACCTTCTTCACCACACTGTCTGTGTGAGTGGACCATTGAAGTTTGTCAATGATGTGTACGCCGAAGAACTTAAAACTTTCCACCTACTCCACTGCTGTCCCGTTGATGTGGATAGGGGGGTGCTCCCTCTGCAGTTTCCTGAAGTCCACTATCATCTCCTTTGTTTTATTGACATTGAGTGAGAGGTTGTTTTCCTGACACCACTGGCATGATGTAGGCCTGGGGGATAGGTTAATGACAGTCATAAATACCTCTTCCCCCCTTTTTCCTCTCTCTACCCTACTGAGGTTACATTTGCAAAACCCTTGGTTAACATAGAGATTCTGGGAACATTAGAAGGTGGGGGGAAATTAACTATATTCTGGTAATCCGACCAATGGAACATATGCAGTGGTACTTAATGAATATGATGTCAGTTCGGTTGTCATCTGAGACATTCTCATCAATGATAAGATGACATAAACTCTACAGTGGAAAGTCTACACATCAGAGTTATCGGTTTCACATGGAATTGTTGTTCAATTTAAATGTTTGAATATGAAATTATTCGTGATGGGATGAAATGTGATTTTAGCTTCTAAAATGTGAGTTTTGGGTTTTCATAAGATAGGGCTCTGCTCAATCAGTGGCCTGCCCCTGTGAAGGGACAAGGGCTATAAAACTTTTCAAACACGGCCTCCTCTCCCTTCCTATATAGGCCCTTGACGACATTATATAACCTCCTGTTCCGATGGACGTGAGGACGACGGTCCGATGTCAGAATGGTTCAGATAATAACTACAGAACGAAGCCAACATCCGCGTGAGCTTTGGTTGCGAATGGTATGAACTTTGAAATCTTATTCACTACAGAAGTCATACCTCCTAGCCGTTGAGTTAGCAACAGCTGCTGCAAACGAGGGTTAGGAAGGAACAGACAGAGTATACTACAACGTATTCAATTTCCAGCAGAGACATTCTTCAAAGGACGAAGGACTCGGTTGGGCAACACGGCCTTCCATCTACCACTAACCTACTGAAGCGTAGCTCAGAGTAAATATTTATTGCATTTTCCTTTTCCAAATGGGCGGTAATTTAGAATGCATAAGATACTGTATTTACGATAGCACAGCTTCGCCCTTTGTTCCTCAGTCTTCCCGCTCTTTCACTCAAACCCAGCCCCTTTTCTTTTGTGTAACAAGTTGTCATATCTGTTCATGACGTAATTTGTAATCAAGTTATGATTGAATTATGTGTATGTGTAATTCTGTGTGATTAGTTAGGTATTTAGTAAATAAATCATTAAACCCAATTTTGTATTGCTGGTTCAACTTGTTTGCCAGGGTTTGTGCAGATAAGCAAGAATTTACAACTTTCAGATGAGACTGAATTAAGATGACAGTTAATATTGACTGCTATTGATGTAAAATATTACTAGGTCTTTAAGAGTTTATTCGGAAGATAACAGCTTTATAAATATTATTTAGTGGTGCCCGACTCTCTAGTTAATTACATTTCAGGTAATTACTCAATCAGGTAATATTAATTACGGATCAATTATTTTCTAGAATAGCATGTCATAAAGACACGACACCACACTCCCAGAGCCCTCACCTCATCCTTGTAGTCTGTCTCGTCATGGTTGGTATCAAATCAAATCAAAGTTTAAGCCTACTACTGTTGTCGTCTGCAAACTTGATGACTGAGTTGGAGGCGTGCATGACCATGCTGTCATGGGTGAACAGGGAGTACAGGAGGGGGCTGAGCACGCACCATTATGGGGCCCCAGTGTTAACCTTTTTGGGATAGGGCGCAGCATTTTCACTTTTGGATGAATAGCGTGCCCAGACTGAACTGCCTCCTAGTCTGTCCCAGATGCTAATATATGCATAGTATTATTAGTATTGGATGGAAAACACTCTGAAGTTTCTAAAACTGTTTGAATGAGGTCTGTGAGTATAACAGAACTCATATGGCAGGCAAAAACCTGAGAAGAAATCCAAACAGGAAGTGAGAAATCGATTTTCAAAACAGTGCCTATTGAAATCCCAGTGAGATATGAATGAGGATACACTTCCTAGGGCTTCCACTAGATGTCACCATCTTTAGAAACTGGTTTGAGGATTCAACTATAACGGAGGGGCTCATAATAGCTCTTTGAGTGAGTGGTCTGGCAGAGAGACTCGGTCTCATGGCGCGCGCTCCCGACAGAGTTTGCTCTCGTTCCAATGCTTTTCTTCAGACAATGAAATTCTCCGGTTGGAACCTTATTGATGAGTTATGTTAAAAACATCCTAAATATTGATTGCATACATCATTTGACTTGTTTCTACGGACTGTAACGGAACATTTCGAGTTTTTGTCTGGAGGAAGTGCTCGCGCCTCATGAAGATGGATTACTGGGCTGAACACGCTAACAACAAGTGGCTAAATGATGGGCTTTATGAAACTTTATGGAACAAATCAGTCATTTATTGTCGAACTGGGATTCCTGGGAGTGCCTTCTGATGAAGATCATCAAAGGTAAGTGAATATTTATAATGTTTTTTCTAGCTTCTGTTAACGCCAAAATGGCGGATATTCCTCTGGCTGTTTTGGGTTCTGAGCACCGTTCTGAGATTATGCTTTTTCCGTAAAGTTTAAAAAAAATCTGACATAGCGGTTGCATAGAGGAAAAGTCTATCTTTAATTCTGTGAATAACACTTGCATCTTTTATCGATGTTTATCATGAGTATTTCTGAAAAATCCCCAGATGTTTTGGAATCAAAACATTACTGCACGTAACGCGCCAATGTAAATTGAGATTTTTGGATATAAATATGCACATTGTCGAACAAAACATACATGTATTGTGTAACATGATGTCCAATGAGTGTCATCTGATGAAGATCATCAAAGGTTAGTGATTCATTTTATCTATATTTCTGCTTTTTGGGACTCCTATCTTTGGCTAGAAAATGGCTCTGTGTGTTTTTGTGACGACACTGACCTAACATAATCATATGTTGTGCTTTCGCTGTAAAGCATTTTTGAAATCGGACACGATGGGTAGATTAACAAGATGTTTATCTTTCATTTGCTGTATTGGACTTGGAAATGTGTGAAAGTTACATATTTAAAAAAATATATATATATGTTGCACGCTGCCTTTTCAGCGGAATGTTGTCGAGCCTGCCCTAGAAAAGGTTAAAGATCAGAGAAGTGGAGATATTGATTCCTACATTCACCACCTGGGGGCGGTCTGTCAGGAAGTCCAGGACCCAGTTGCACAGGGCGGGGTTCAGACCCAGGGCCTCAAGTTTAATTGTTTACATTTTAATATTTTTATTTAACCAGGAAAGCCAGTTAAGAACAAATTCTTATTTACAATGACGGCCTACCCCAGCCAAACCCGGATGACGCTGGGCCAATTGTGCGCCGCCCTATGGGACTCCCAATCACAGCCGGATGTCATGCAGCCTGGATACAAACCAGGTACTGCAGTGACGCCTCTTGCACTGAGATGCAGTGCCTTAGACAACTGCGCCACTCGGGAGCCAAATGATGAGTTTGGACGGTCCTATGGTGTTGAATTCTGAGCGATAGTCAATGAACAGCATTCTTACATAGGTATTCCTCTTGTCCAGATGGGATAGGGCAGTGTGCAGTGCGATGCAATTGCATCGTCTGGGGATCTATTGGGGCGGCAAGCAAATTTAAGTGGGTCTAGTGGGTCTAGGGTGTCAGGTAAGGTAGAGATGATATGACCCTTGAATAGTCTCTCAAAGCACTTCATGATGACAGAAGTGAGTTCTA
This sequence comes from Oncorhynchus kisutch, assembly GCF_002021735.2. Lineage (NCBI taxonomy): Eukaryota > Metazoa > Chordata > Actinopteri > Salmoniformes > Salmonidae > Oncorhynchus > Oncorhynchus kisutch. The sequence goes on from NC_034177.2 coordinate 21,530,841, forward strand.
CGAGGCAAAAGTAATTTAGTTCAGTTACCTTTGCATTCTTGGGTACAGGAACAATGGTGGCCATTTTGAAGCATGTTTGGACAGCAGACTGGGATAGGGAGAGATAGAATATGTCCGTAAACACAACAGCCAGCTGGTCTGCCATGCTCTGAGGACACGGCAAGGGATGCCGTCTGGGCCGGCAGCTTTGCAAGGGTTAACACGCCTAAATGTCTTACTCACGTCGGCCATGGAGGAGGAGATCCCACAGTTCTTGGTAGTGGACCGTGTCGTAGGCACTGTGTTATCCTCAAATCGTGCGAAGGAGGTGTTTAGCTTGTCCGGAAGCAAGACGTAGGTGTCCGCGACAAGGCTGGTTTTCCTTTTGTAGTCCGTGATTGTCTGTAGACCCTGCAACATACGTCTCATGTCTGAGCCGTTGAATTGCGACTCCACTTTGTCTCTATATTAAGGTTTTTGACGTTGATTGCTTTACGGAGGGAATAACTACACTGTTTGTATTGTCTGCCATATTCCCAGTCACCTTGCCATGGTTAAATGCTGTGGTTTGCACTTTCAGTTTTGCGTGAATGCTGCCATCTATCCACGGTTTCTGGTTAGGGTAGGTTTTAATAGTCACAGTGGGTACAACATCTCCTACAACATCTTCCTGATAAACTCAGTCACCGTATCAGTGTATTTGTCAATGTTATTCTCGGAGGCTACCCGGAACATATCCCAGTCCGCGTAATCAAAACAATCTTGAAGCGTGGATTCTGATTGGTCAGACCAGCGTTGAATAGTCTTTAGCACAGGTACTTCCTTTTTGAGTTTCTGCCTAGAGGAAGAGAGGAGCAAAATGGAGTCATGATCAGATTTGCCCGAATGGAGGGTAAGGGAGGGCCTTGTAGGCATCCCGGAAGTTGTGATAGTGGTCGAGAGTTTTAGCAGAGCGAGTATTACAGTCGATGTGTTGATAGAACTTCGATAGCACTTTCCTCAAATTTGCTTTGTTAAAATCCCCAGCTACAATAAATGTGGCCTCAGGATATGTGGTTTCCAGTTGGGTTAAAGTCCAGTGAAGTTCTTTGAGGGCCGTCGTGGTATCGGCTTGAGGGGGAATATACATGGCTGTGACAATAACCAAAGAGAATTCTCTTGGAAGGTAATAGGGTCGGCATTTGATTGTGAGGTATTCTAGGTCGGGTAAACAAAAGGACTTGAGTTCCTGTATGTTATCACAATCACACCATGAGTAGCTAATCATGAAACATACACCCCCGCCCTTCTTCCTGGAGAGATATTTATTCCTGTCGGCACAATGAACTGAGAACCCAACTGGCTGTACGTACACAGACAGTAAATCCCGAGAGCCATGTTTCCGTGAAACAGAGTATGTTACAATCTCTGATGTCTCCTCTGTAAGGAAATCCTCACCCCCAGCTCGTCAACGTTATTATCCAGAGACTGAACATTAGCGAGTAATATACTCGGAAGCGGTGGGTGGTGTGCGCGCCTCCTGAGTCAGACTAAAACTCCACGTAACTCTTCTCCGCCAGCGATGTTTTGGGTCAGCCTCTGGAATCAGATCAATTGCCCTAGGCCCTAGGGGTAGAACAAAGGATCCAATTCTGGAAAGTTGTATTCCTGGTTGTAATGCTGGTAACGCTGGTGAGTACCGCCGCTCGGATATCCAAAAGTTTGTCTCAGCTGTATGTAATAACACAAAAACATTTCTGGCCTAATAATGTAAGATATAACACATAAAAAAATACTGCAAAGTTGCCTAGGGGCTAGAAGCACAGCTGCCCGCTCTATCAACGCCATTGTACACCACTTGTGAATGATGCCCAGTGTTTGCAGTAAGGCAAGAAACAGCACATGGCTTTTTTGCAACGTTACTGCCTTGTGAGCATTGCTGCGCTTATTATGTGAAGAGATAGCTTAATAGTTGATCAACATTTTAAGCTAAACGTTCTGATCTGTTGCATTTTTGATGAGTGGTTTGATTCATTTGGGATCTATCACATCCCACAACTGTTTGGAATATTTATTTCTCGCACAGAAGGACAAGTTGACCAATAGAATAGGTTAACTTTTGTACTATGGGGATTTGAGAATGACACAAATATTAATTTTCACAAAGTCTGCTTCCTCAGTTTGTATGATGACAATTTGCATATACTCCAGAATGATATGAAGAGTGATCAGATGAATTGCAATTAATTGCAAAGTCCCTCTTTGCCATGCAAATGAAATGAATCCCCCAAAAATATTTCCACTGCATTTCAGCCCTGCCACAAAAGAACCAGCTGACATCCTGTCAGTGATTCTCTCGTTAACACAGGTGTGAGTGTTGACGAGGACAAGGCTGGAGATCACTCTGTCATGCTGATTGAGTTTGAATAACAGACTGGAAGCTTGAAAAGGAGGGTGGTGCTTGGAATCGTTGTTCTTCCTCTGTCAAACATGGTTACCTGCAAGGAAACACGTGCCGTCATCATTGCTTTGCACAAAAAGGGCTTCACAGGCAAGGATATTGCTGCCAGTAAGATTGCACCTAAATCAACCATTTATCGGATCATCAAGAACTTCAAGGAGAGCGGTTAAATTGTTGTGAAGGCGGCTTCAGGGCGCCCAAGAAAGTCCAGCAAGCGCCAGGACCATCTCCTAAAGCAGATTCAGCTGCAGGATCGGGGGACCACCAGTACAGAGCTTGCACACACAGTGATGCGAATAATTTTGGAGGATGGCCTGGTGTCAAGAAGGGCAGCAAAGAAGCCACTTCTCTCCAGGAAAAACATCAGGGACAGACTGATATTCTGCAAAAGGTACAGGGATTGGACTGTTGAGGACTGGGGTAGTCATTTTCTCTGATGAATCCCCTTTCCGATTGTTTGGGGCATACGGAAAAAAGTTTGTCTGGAGAAGACAAGGTGAGTACTACCATCAGTCCTGTGTCATGCCAACAGCAAAGCATCCTGAGACCATTCATGTGTAGGGTTGCTTCTCAGCCATGTGAGTGGGCTCACTCACAATTTTTCCAAAGAACACAGCCATGAATAAAGAATGGTACCAACACATCCTCCGAAAGCAACTTCTCCCAACCATCCAGGAACAGTTTGGTGATGAACAATGCCTTTTCCAGCATGATGGAGCACCTTGCCAAAAGGCAAAAGTGATAACTAAGTGGCTCGGGGAACAAAACATCGATATTTTGGGTCCATGGCCAGGAAACTCCCCAAACCTTAATCCCATTGAGAACTTGTGGTTAATCCTAAAGAGGCGGGTGGACAAACAAAAACCCACAAATTCTGACAAACTCCAAGCATTGATTATACAAGAATGGGCTGCCACCAGTCAGGATGTGGCCCAGAAGTTAATTGACAGCATGCCAGGGCGGTCTTGAAAAAGAAGGGTCAACACTGCAAATATTGACTCTTTGCATCAACTTCATGTAATTGTCAATAAAAGCCTTTATGAAATGCTTGTAATTATACTTCAGTATTCCATAGTAACATCTGACAAAAATATCTAAAGACACTGAAGCAGCAAACTTTGTGAAAATTAATATTTGTGTCATTCTCAGAACTTTTGGCCATGACTGTAGATTGACATAGGAAATGCTTTTGCTGTTCATTAGGCCTACTCATCTTGTTGGTGGACAGTATGCGCCTCAGAATTCGTTAAGAAAGACGCATGCAGTTGCATCCCAGATGTGTCTGTCTTCACTTGTAGCCTACTTCGGAACTGAGATGCCTGTGAGAAGGACCCGATCATGTGAGCGAGAGAGGGGCCTTGGAGCATGGAGATTGGCAGCCATGAGAAGGGAATTAGGCTGTAATTATTATATTCAGCCCAAGGGCATTACGGCCACACAAGGGGGATGGTGCCATGACATTCGGGGCCTGGTGAGAATATTATCAAGTGCTTGTCCAATTGTGACTGAGAGTGTGTGCAGCCTGCACAAGAAACAAAGCAGAGTTCATGCCTTTCATGCAACTTTTTTCAAATCAGCCATGCAGCCAACGTTTGTATCACAACTAATGTTGCATAAATAACACTAAATTTAGCATATAGGAGGACCTGTTTCTTTGTTAACTGCTCAACACAGAATAGCCGCATGTGCTCACTCGCTCGGAAATCGTTTGGAGAAAATATCCTTTCTATTTTATTTAGCTATGTTCAATTGTGTTCTTCATACTATAAAATAATATTAAATAACGCAATAGAATTATAAGCGAATCTTGTCTGCTAAATGAACTACTGTAGCCCAAAGCCATATGGCAGGGCCTAACATAAGGAAAACTCAGAGTATGCTATTCTGTTCTTCGGAAATAACTACATTCTCTTCATATCATGTTTCTTTAGACCTGTCTAAAATAAATAATGGATTTATTGTGATGGTCTAAGATATATTTAATGAATTTATTAGACTTTTTAAAATGTAGATGTTCCAAAGGTCTGTGTCAGTGGCTTGTAGGCTAGGCGTGGAAGCCAGGAGATGCTAAATGTGTTTATGTTAATTACCGGTCAATTGATGTGAGACTGGCAGTTATTTGCTTGACAATCACCGGCTGATAATATTTCATGACCACCACAGCCCTAGTAGAGAAAATAATTTAATAATTTTTGTTATGAGCAGTGTTACAAAAACACCAATTTCCTGCTCACTCATCTACCGATGACACATTCAAAATATCTGCTCTGTCGAGGAGACACACAGAGGTCGTCTTGAAAGTGCCTTGTTGAATTAATCAACTGTAAAAATAAAAATAAGAAAAAATGTCTGGATTCAGCTCTCTCTCTCCCTTTCTCTCTCTCTCTCCCTCCCTCTCGTACAGTAGAATAATAATGGTGGCTGAGGAAGCGTGACAAGTTGTCTCTCCTCTACTCCAGTGGTTCCCAAACTGTGGGGCGCGAGGGTGTCGGCAGGGGTAGTGCGGGGTTCTCCCCCCACTCTATCCCTCGCTGTCTCTCCTTTCCTCTACTCCACCCCACACTGTCTCTCTTCTACTCCACTCCACCCCTCGCTGTGCCGCTATGTTTCTCTCTGTTTTCTGTGACCTCGCACTGTTGCTCTGTTCCTGTTACTTCTGTTTAATCTGGCCTGGGACCAGGTGCTAAGGGTATAAACCCTAATCCCACTGTCTTTGTGCTGATATTCTAGTTGATTCTAATCAGTGTTGGGCTACTACTGGGTAGTACCATCTTACCATCCATGCAGTCACAAAGTCCCCCATCCACGTCCCTACTGCTGCAATCTTCATGAAGCTCTCGTTCCTGATACCCATGTACTCTGTCACCATGTGTGGCCTAGAAAGAGAGATAGAAAGAGAAAAAGAGATAGAAAAAGAGAGAGAAAGAAAGAGGGAGGGAGGGAGGGAGGGAGGGAGGGAGGGAGGGAGGGAGGGAGGGAGGGAGGGAGGGAGGGAGGGAGGGAGGGAGGGAGGGAGGGAGGGAGGGAGAAACGGTCACTACGGCTACTAAGTGTCTTGATGCTAACTGGCAGATACCATCCAAATCAAACTAGCCCCGTGAAAACAGTGTGCGGCAAGCGGCTCTACCTTCGTGGGGCCCTCAGTGTTGTAAACAATATACACTGAGCTTCCATGAAATTGTTTACCTCCCTACTGTTTGGGAATTATCTTTCCATTTCGCAAATTTGTACCAGTGTCTAGGTGAATTTAAATCAGCATTATCCAAAAGCATGAGATGTCTCCGTTGGTTGTTGGAACTAACAGAACATCCCTGATACAAAGGTCTTTGGTGCAGGGAAAAAGATGACATGCAACACTAGTTATTCCTCCTCTATTTCCTGTTGTAGGTGGAGATGGGAGCAGGAGCCTTTTGTTCAGGGTATTCATTAATCTTCCAACTTATCTGGTAATAACACTGGGAGAAACTGGGTCACAAGCCAGGTCTATATGACAACCGCACCTACTGTACTTACCGCCCCCCAAAGAGAAGAAAAGAAGGATGAGGGAGGGAGGGGTTTGATCTCCTGGCATCATCTTAGAGGCTGAGTGGAGCAGGTGGGCCTCCTCCCTTCCTCATCTTTCTTTTCTTCTCTTTGGGGGGCGGTAAGTACAGTAGGTGCGGTCTCCTCCCTCCCTCCCTCTCCCAACCCTGACAGGTCAATGTGGTTTTCCAGCGGGTCGTTTCTGAAGTCAATAGCTCCACTCATCTTCTTTTGGCTCCGTGGCTGTTTTCCAACCTGCCACACATTAACCATGAAATATTTATTTGGCTATGTGGACAGAGGCATCTAGAAAATGACAACCATGCCTGTTTTACTTTCCCATAGATTTATTTGATATGTTATTAGTGTTTACAATGACTGTACATGACATTGCTTTTGTGAATGAAAATACAACTCTTTCAAAGAGGTACAGGATTATCCATTAAATCCTATTAAAGAGCTTAGGCATGTTTAAATTAAACTTGAATAGGTATTAATCTCCAATTAATGATAATTGCTCTCCCTTTTCTCACCCATTATCTCATAATTCCCCTTAGTAACAAAACATAATAAAGAATTGAAGGTGGTCCTGGGGCAGAATTGCTATCAGCTATGACGAACCACTGAACCCAAATGGCACTTGTCTTCTTCTGCTGTTTTCATGTTCTTTGAAGTCATAAAAATGAGCTGCTTTTGAAAATGAATGTGTTAAATATGATAGGGTCTGGTATTATTTACTCCTACCCATCATTTTTTGCTCAGTGTAGAGTAAAACTGCTACCATATAACTGTCCTGTTTCAAGTGTCTCCTAGAACCTATGACAAACCATTGACCCCAAATGGCACCTGTTTTCTTGTGCCTACATAGACAGTCTCTGTAGTCATGAAAACAGATAGACTGCTAATTAAAAATACAATTAAGATGCTGCATTAAAGGTAGGCTACAATATAAATCATATGACATCAATACTCTATTCATTAGGTTGCTGTGAAAGGGCTTGATTAACAGAAACGTGAGGGGCATGGCATAGGTGACTTAACACCTTGCAAGTAAATAAAACTAAACTTGATTAGAATGGGGATTTATAGGCCTACCTGCATTAAGTCAGTTAGATGCTCAGCAGCTTGGCACCGGTCCAGTTGCCTAGGAGATCCCACAGGGAGTCGTGTACCCACTGCAAAATTATAATCGATAGTCCTGGAAACGCTGTCTAGCCCAGCACAACTCAGACTTAAATCTAGCCGATAGCTGGCTGTATCAGAGAAAACACTTGCCCTCTCTCCACCTCTTCCACGGTTATCTAATTGGGCAAACATTGCACCTCTTCTACCAGGCAGCAATGTCTGCCCTTTTTTCTTTGGAAAGCATAAGAGCACAGAGAAAGAGTTTGGGGACTCTTCTCTCAGTGTGATTAAAGGCAACGATTCCACGGCTGCCGTGAACCCTCCAACCTAATGAGAGGGTTCACGTCAGCCGTGGAACATCAGTACAGTAGCTGTCATGAATAATCAGATCCAAAATGGCTCCCTCCTGGTGGAACATCAGTACAGTAGCTACCATGAATAATCAGATCCAAAATGGCTCCCTCCTGGTGGAACATCAGTACACGAACTACCATGAATAATCGGATCCAAAATGGCTCCTGTGGCGCAAAGCAGTGAACCAGTTACGCCATAAACTGCACTCTCTACAATTTTTTTTTTTTAAGACACCTTAAGAGTCACCCGTGCGTCAATCTAATTAACATATATACATCCAAATCCGTCAGTTTAAGAGAGAGATATCAGTTTTTTTTTGCATGGGCAGCGTCTCAATCCACCACATCCGCCTAAATCAGCCTTCCACATCTGCGTTGGAAAGTGACAGAGCTACAGTCCTCTTTGTCAGACCAGGAAACATCCAGAAAACCGGTCTTCTTACAAAAATGTCTGTATCAAACGGTTACTCTAAATTTCACAATCCGTGATTGTGGAAGAACCTGGCAGGTGTGTAACGTCTGAAGCCTCGGAGGTGTCTAGCCTACTTCAGTACACGAACATGGCATTGGATCCTCCGTCATCTACATTGAGATTTTTTCTCCTCCGTGTGTACAGTACATAAGAGCACACATTTGACAGTGTACACAGCTTTGGACTGGAGAATGGTTGACTGAAGAACATCAAGCTGTCATGGAAGGGCCTCTCTCCTATCACCAAATCATCTCCCAAGGCGACTTAAAATCTCTATATCCATCCATCCCCCTCTTTTTTAGTCAGAGCGACATCAGCCCACATATTGTATTAAACTTCCTCCAGATAGAGTTCTCTAGTCTCTTATCACTCTACTGGCTCATACAGGGGGGGAGTGAGAGTGAATAACCAGCAGGCACTTTCCAGGCCAGCACCAGTATCTGTCCACTGTATCAGTCTTCCATTAAACTAGTCTTAAATCTAGCCTGCAAGTCCAAGAAGCTTATAAATCCACTTGACTTGGGCTTTACAATTTCACAAGTGATAAAAGGTACATGCGCACACACACACAAAATCAACCGTGATAAGCTTTTCTAAAAAGTATTGCTTGTAGATGCTGGCATATGCCTGCTAATTAAGGCTACAAACAGGTGGGTGAGACAGGCTTTGTAACTTTGCCTTACTTGATAAATACAGCCAGACCATGACTTTATACTTGATAGTCAAGACAAGCTCTGAGTTTACCTTTCCACCTCCTCTCGAGATGGGAAAGTGCTCAAGTACTTACATAAAAAGTCACACATCAACACACAGGCAGGCACACACACATGCACGCGCACACACAGACAAAATCAACTGTGGTAAGCTTTTATAAAAAAGTATTGCTTGTAGATGCATTACAAATTTGAAAATATTGATTAAAAGACACGTTTCAAGTTGTTTGATGTCCCTCAAGGGAAGATTGGTTCTGCACTGTGTGGCATTTAGAAATGTCAGGACACATTTTATAAATCATATTTTATCGCAAATTGTCTGCAAAGCAGCACAAACAATTTATAGTACAGGGCTTGCAAAACTGTAGCCTTAAAGGCAAGATTTTGAAATGCTATCAATGACATGACTGGCTGGTGTGAAACATAATGAAAAGGTAGAGAGATTCACACATGCAGACCACAGGAGGTTGGAGGCACCTTCATTGGGGAGAACGGGCTTGTGGTAATGACTGGAGCAGTATAAGTGGAATGGTATCAAATACATCAAACAGATGGTTTTCAGGTGTTTGATGGCATTCCATTTGCTCCATTCCGTCTATTATTATGAGCCGTTCTCCACTCAGCAGCCTCCACTGATGCAGATGTATGCACACACACACTGTGTTAGGCTTTTTCCTATTTGCAGTTCCCAGTGGACTTCCCCATAGTGTTGTCAAAGTTAATGTGCTATGCTGTTGATAGTAGCTGTCTGTATGTCTCTGCATGAGGATGACCTATAAGTGGCCAACTCCCAATGAGGCCTCTCCCCCTTGTCCCAGATAACAGCAGGGGAAGGTGGGCTTATGATACTGAGGTAATGACAGACCCGTCTCTCCTCTCTCTCACTATCGACCCTCAGCTACAAAAAATAGCATGGTCTCTCCACCCCTGGTCATGTTTATGTTTGGTACTCCGGCAGGGAAAACCTAAATACCACAACATGCCATTTATTCTGCCTTTTAAATCTGCCAGTCTATGGCATTATGCCCGCTCAGCTAGACAGGGACTCTCACACAAGGAACACAGAGGCATGGTGGTAAACAGAGACAATGTTCTTATGTGCTGCTATAACCCAGCTCAGTCAAAGGTCATCTGCTGCCTGCGTGCCCCATGTCCTCCCTCCCTCCCGCCCGCCACTGGGTGAGGACATGGGGCACGCAGGCAGCAGCCCCCTGCCTCCACCCGTCCCATGCTGCAGTGTAGCCTGGTAATAGCAGTCCCCCCTCATCTAAATTAGTCATGATTAACATGTGCGGTGCCACGCATTGGGCTCTCTTAATGAAATAACACTGCCTAATTAGGTGCTTCTTTCTGCAGGTAATGGTGCTGTAAAATGCCAGAATGGGATTAGGCAGCGTGACGGAGCACCGGTGAAGGGCGTCAAACTCCCTGGGCGGTCACACTCCTCTGCTTTCACACAAACAAAAGCCCCCTAATCTGACACTTACATTAAAATGCAAATGACCCAGATGTGAAAGCCGCCCGGTAACAAGTGTGGCTCTGGATAACACTGTGTGCTGTGGGAGCCACAATGGAGGGATGCTTTCCTGGTGTTACATATGAATGAAGGCAACTGGTTGATAGCTGATGACCCTGGGTTATGTTTAAACATTGGCTCTCATGGTTACATGTTTGATCAATGTCCTTTGTCTGGACAGCTTTAAATTCTGATGGACACTAACATGGAGGTAATGACATGTCGCTCTCATCATTTATCATATTTGAATGAATTTAATTTGAATAAGTAAGTATTAGGCAATTCCTAGAGAAAATATAAATTCATGTCATTGAATCAAGCTCAGTGGAGTCTGAAAGGTCAAAGAAAATGAAAGCATATCAATGAGCACTGGGTCAGGGACAGCATACCGTGACAGGTCAGAGAGCACGGAGACAGACACACCTCCCCCTCAGCCACACTCACACAGGTCAGACACACACTGTCAGACACACACAAGACACAGCCAGACATCTACAAAGGGGTGTGAGATGGAAACAATATGTGCTGTGTGTGTGTGTGGGGGGGGGGGGCGAGCAGTAGGACCTCTCCTGCACCGCTCCATCACAGTTGGATGCCGAGCGCAAGGCATCATGGTGTGTTTTTTCAAAGACATCATTATTCCGAGGGAAACCAATGCCAGCAGATGGCCTTTACAGAGCCTTGGCAATAACTGTGCCTTATCCTCTCTGAACAAAAAATGAAAAGGAAAACATAATTAATTCCCACACAGAGGCTTCCTATCCTATTTGCCACAAAGGGATATTATTGTACTTCTCTTTTATGCTTTGCCTCAGTAAAATTACAACGGCCTCATATTGAGTAAGGGAACGCAGGATATGGATGCAGAAAAGCTTTGGACACGGATCAAAAGACTTAAGTTTCACTGCATCATCAGAGCTGGAACACTTCCATTCTCTTCTCCATCCATCCTCCTCCCGCTCTACCTCCCTCCCCTCTCTGCTAACTGCTGCATCGGCTGCCATCAGAGACCCAAACACATCTCTTCTGAGGCGTGTCCTGGTCCTCTCTGGTAGAATGTGAACACTGCTCTTATAGGTCCACCTTAAACAGAGATGCAAACACTAGTCATCTCTGGCAGACCGCCAGCCTTAAGAGGAAAGAGCAAGACACGAGGTGCTGGGAGGAAGCAGGAGTAGAGCAGAGAAAAGTAGAGGAGTAGAGCAGAGAAAACGCTGGTTGCTGGTTCCTACTGCCTCTTGGTGGGCTGCTGGCTCGATGCGTTCATTGCTTTACAACAGCACCATCTATCGATCTGAAAAGACACAACCTGAAACGACTATTTCTTAAATTTTATTTTACCTTCATTTAACTAGGCAAGTCAGTTAAGAACACATTCTTATTTTCAATGATGGTCTAGGAACAGTGGGTTAACTGCCTGTTCAGGGGCAGAACAACAGTTTTGTACCTTGTCAGCTCGGGGGTATGAACTTGCAACTCTCCGGTTACTAGTCCAACACCCTAACCACTAGGCTACCCTGCCGCTCACTATGTGATGTCATTGGAACTGTCACATCAGAGGCAGTTTGTTACATTTATTTATTTTATTTTTATTTATCCGTTATTTTACCAGGTAAGTTGACTGAGAACATGTTCTCATTTGCAGCAACGACCTGGGGAATAGTTACAGGGGAGAGGAGGGGGATTAATGAGCCAATTGTAAACCGGGGATTATTAGGTGACCATGATGGTTTGAGGGCCAGATTGGGAATTTAGCCAGGACACCGGGGTTAACACCCCTACTCTTACGATAAGTGCCATGGGATCTTTAATGACCTCAGAGAGTCAGGACACCCATCCAAAAGACGGCACCCTACACAGGGCAGTGTCCCCAATCACTGCCCTGGGGCATTGGGATATTTTTTAGACCAGAGGAAAGAGTCCCTCCTACTGGCTCCTACAACACCACTTCCAGCAGCATCTGGTCTCCCATCCAGGAACTGACCAGGACCAACCCTGCTTAGCTTCAGAAGCAAGCCAGCAGTGGTATGCAGGGTGGTATGCTGCTGGCATTTGGCACATAAGGGAGACTATTATTTTTTATGTCTGGGACATATAGTTGACCAATTGAAAGTACCTGGCTCGTTGTGTCTGCACTGTATCTCTGTTCATTTAGTGTTTACCGCTCACGGTGAGGAGTAAATGAGGATTTTCCACCCAGCTAGCACATAACATTCTTAGAGTTTAGTGAGAGTATGGTTGTCCTATTGTTATTTTGCATACAAACTTCCCACAACTTTCTGGGAATGATAGTTGCTTGGCTTGGGAACATTCTCAGCACTTTTAAGGAACCTGAAAAACTAGCTAGCTAGCTAGCAACCTGATAACTTAACCACTAACTAGGCTATGCACAGATATAGATGGCACAGAAATAACTGAAAATGAATAGGGTACTCAAAGAGATGCATCAAAGGTAGGCTGCGTATGCAAGAGTGATGTGTGTATTATCGTGTTTGTGAGAGAGGATGTGTGTGATAGCAGGAGTAAGTGTGTGGGAGGAAGGGAGAGCGTGTAGGCCTACAGTATGTGTGTTTTACATTTATCTGAACAGTACAGAAGGTTACAGTGTTTAAAAGATCTTTGTTCTTTGCATACATAGAGACAGTTATTTTTTCCTATTGTCACACTCATTTAGAATCCCTGAGAAAGGGGGTGCTGTGGGATTATTTAAGATATTCTAGGGTTTCAGATCATTTCAAAAGATGGGCAGGAACTCTGCTGTCCTAGCTTCAGGGGAAAGCCGTACCATGGTCTTGTAGTTGATGCGAGCTTCGACTGGAAGCTAGTGAATTTTTTTTGGAGGAGTGGGATGACATGGGAAGGTTGAATACCAGGTGGGCTCCAGCATTATGGATAAGTTGGAGGGGTTTGATTGCACAAGTAGGGAACCCAGCCAACAGCGATCCGCAGAAGTCCAGAAAGGAGTTGACAAGTGCCTGGATTATGTGAGTTAGGTTTGTACTCTACGGATGTTGTAGAACCTTCAATTTAGGTGGAGATGTCTGTCAGGCACGCAGGTGTCGCCACCTGGGTGTCAGAAGGGGGAGAAGTAAAAAAAAGTAGCTGAGTGTCATCCGCATAGCAATGATAGGAGAGACCATGTGAGAATATGACGGAGCCAAGTGACTTGGTGTAGAGAGAGAAAAGGAGAGGGCCGAGATCCGAGCCCTGGGGGACACCAGTAGTGAGTATGTGGAGCAGACAGATCCTCTACACGTTACCTGGTAGGAGAAGCCTGCCAGGTAAGATGCAATCCATGAGTGTGCAGAGCTTGAGATGCCCAGCCCTGAGCGGGTTGAGAGGAGAATCTAATGGCTCACAGTGTCGAAGGCAGCGGATAGATCTAGGAGGATGAGAATAGAGGAGAGTGTCATCTGCGGCAGTGTAGAAATCGTCCGTGACACAGAAGAGCAGTCTCAGTTGAGTGACCTGTCTTGAAGCCTGACCGGTTAGGGTCAAGAAGATAATTGAGCGAGAGATAGCGAGAGAGCTGTTCAGAGACAGCACACTCAAGTGTATTGGAAATAAAGTTATGTGTGAGTAGGACCAGTAGACTCAATAGGCTGAGTGAACAAGTAGCAGATGTCGTCAACCTTCTTTCAAAGAGGTTGACAAAGTCGTCCTCAGAGAGTGTCTTTAGCAGCGGATACAGAGGAAGAGAAGGTCGAGGGGAGGGAGTGATAGGTTCTCCGGAAGTTTCATTTTCCTCCATTTTCTCTCAGCTGCCCACAGCCCTGTTCTGTAAGCTCACAATGAGTCACTCAGGCACGGAGCAGGAGGGGAGGAAAGGGGACAGTACGAGTCATAGGATGGGGAAAGGGAGGAGAGTAGGGTCAAAGAAGCAGAATCAGGACACAGGATGGAGAAGGATTTAGCAGAAGAGAGAGATGATAGGATAGAAGAGGAAGGAGTAGTGGGAGAGAGAGAACAAAGATTGTGACAGCGCATGACCATCTGGGTAAGGGCTGAGTGGCTAGGGTTGGAGGAGAGGGAGACAGAAAAATAAACAAAGTAGTGATCAGGGACCTGTTGCAGTGAGATTAGTATGCGAAAAGCCTCTAGTAAAAATAAGGCCTGCCTTGTGAGTAGGTCAAAAGAGGGAGTGGGAGGAGAAAGAAAAAAGAGTTGTGAAGAAAAAAAAACAATTCGACGGCAGACATCGGGAGGTGGAAGTTGCCCAGTAAGAACAATGGAAATGAGCTTATCAAGGTGGCAAACTCATTGAGGAACTCTCTAAGGGCAACTGGTTGGCAATAGATGACAACAATGAGTGTATGTTACAGTGACTTCTGTGGGACGTAGGTCGGGGTGCCTTGTAAGGATCCGACAGCGAGTGGGTAATCTGCCTCTACCATCAGTCCTCCGACGGCGAGAGGGTAATCTGCCTCTACCATCAGTCCAATTAGACAACGTACAATCATTGGATAACAAAATAGACTAACTACCATCATGAATATTCTACCAAGGGGACATTAAAAACTATAATATCTTATGTTTCACCGAGTCGTGGCTGAACGACGACATGAATAACATACAGCTGGCAGGGTTTATGCTGCATTGGCAAGAAAGAACAACCGCTTCCGGTAAGACAAGGGGTGGCAGTCTATGTATATCTGTAAACAACAGCTGGTGCACAAAATCTAAGTATCTCATGATAAGCTGTACACCACCATATTTAACAAGAGCGTTTTCATCTACAGTTGAAGTCGGAAGTTTATATACACTTAGGTTGGAGTCAATAAAACTCGTTTTTCAACCAATCCACCAATTTCTTGTTAACAAACTATAGTTTTGGCAGTTAGGACATCTACTTTGTGCACGACACAAGTAATTTTTACAACAATTGTTTACAGACTGTTTATTTCACTTATATTCACTGTATCAGAATTCTAGTGGGTCAGAAGTTTACATACACTAAGTTGACAGTGCCTTTAAACAGCTTGGAAAATTCAAGAAAATTATGTCATGGCTTTAGAAGAAATCAGCTAATTGACATCCTTTGAGTCAATTGGAGGTGTACCTGTGGATATATTTCAAGGCCTACCTTCAAACTCAGTGCCTCTTTGCTTGACATCATGGGAAAATCAAAAGAAATCAGCCAAGACCTCAGAAGAAAAATTGTAGACCTTCACAAGTCTGGTTCATCCTTGGGAGCAATTTCCAAATGCCTGAATAAACCATGTTCAGCTGTACAAACAATAGTACGCAAGTATAAACACCATGGGACAACGCAGCCGTCATACCATTCAGGAAAGAGACGCGTTCTGTCTCCTAGAGATGAACGTACTTTGGTGTGAATAGTGCAAATCATTCCCAGGCCTACAAACCTGACTCCCGCTCTGTCAGGAGGAATGGGCCAATATTCACCCAACTTATTGTGGGATGCTTGTGGAAGGCTACCCGAAAGGTTTGACCCAAGTTAAACAATTTAAAGGCAATGCTACCAAATACTAATTGAGGGTATGTAAACTTCTGACCCACTGGGAATGTCATGAAAGAAATAAAAGCTGAAATAAATCACTCTACTATTATTCTGACATTTCACATTCTTAAAATAAAGTGGTGATCCTAACTGACCTAAAACAGGGATTTGTTATGAGGATTAAATGTCAGGAATTGTGAAAAACTGGGTTTAAATGGCTAAGGTGTATGTAAACTTCCGACTTCAACTGTATATTCTTCGTAGATGTCTATTTATCACCACAAACCGATGCTGGCACTTAGCCCGCACTCAATGAGCTGTATACGGCCATAAGCAAACAGGAAAACGCTCATCCAGAGGCGGCGCTCCTAGTGGCTGGGGACTTGAATGCAGGGAAACTTAAATCTGTTTTACCTCATTTCTAACTCTAGACCACCTTTACTCCACACACAGAGATGTGTATAAAGCTCTCCCTCGCCCTCCATTTGGCAAATCTGACCATAATTCTATTCACCTGATTCCTGCTTACAAGCAAAAACTAAAGCAGGAAGCACCAGTAACTCGGTCAATAAATAGCGGTCAGATGCCGCAGATGCTAAGCTACAGGACTGTTTTGCTAGCACTGACAGGAAATGTTCTGGGATTCTTCTGATGGCATTGAGGAGTACACCATATCAATCACTGGCTTCATCAATAAGTGCATCGATGACGTCGTCCCCACAGTGACTGTACGTACATACTTCTGGATCACTGGCAACATATGCACTGAGCTAAAGGATAGAGCTGCCGCTTTCAAGGAGCGGGACTCTAACCTGGATGCTTATAAGAAATTCCGCTATGCCCCCCGACAAACAATCAAACAGGCGAAGCGTCAATATAGGACTGAGATTGAATAGTACTACACCGGCTCCGACGCTCGTCGGGTGTGGCAGGGCGTTTCACGGAGGCGCTGACAGAGAGGGCTGCCTCGCTTCTAGTTCTTAGGAAATATTGCAGTATTTAGCTTTTTTATGTATTATTTCTTACATTGTTAGCCCAGAAAATGTTATGTGTTATTGCATAAAGCCGGGAAGAACTATTGGATATCAAAGCAGTGGTAACTCATCAGCACTACCAGTATTACGACCAGGAATATGACTTTCCCAAAGTGGTTCCTTTGTTCTCACAACCCAGGGCAATTTAACTGATTCCGGTGGCCTAACCAAAACAGCGCCGGAGGAGAAGAGGAATTCGGAGCGGTCTTCTAGTCCGACTCCACCCACCACTTCCGAGTATATTACTCGCTAATCTTCAGTCCCTGGATAACAAAGTTGACGAGGTCAGGGCAAGGGTATCTTTCCAGTGAGACACTAGGGATTGTAACATACTCTGTTTCACGGAAACATGGCTCTCTCGGGATATAAAGTCGGAGTCGGTCCAGCCATCTGGATTCTCAGTTCATCACGCCGACAGGAAAAAACATCTCTCCAGGAAGAAGGGCGGAGGTGTATGTTTCATGATTAATGACTCGTGGTGTAATTGTGATTACATACAGGAGGTCAAGTCCTTTTGTTCACCCAACCTAGAATACCTCACAAACAAATGCCGACCATATTATCTCCCAAGAGAATGTTCTTTCATTATAGTCACGGCCGTGTACACCCCCCTAAAACCGATACCACGATGGCCCTCAAGGAACTTTACTGGATGTTATGCAAACTGGAATATCCATAGGCTGCATTTACTGTAGCTGGGGATTTAAACTAATCAAATTTGAGGAAAATGCTGCCTAAATTCTATCAGCATATCGACTGTAGCACTCAAGCTGCTAAAACACTAGACCACTGCTACTCCGGGATGCATACAAGGCCCTCCCCCACCTTCCTTTCGGAAAATCTGACTCCATTTTGCTCCTACCTTACCTTACTATAGGCAGAAACTCAAAAAGGAAGTACCCGTGCTAACACAGGTCTGACCATTCGGAATCCACGCTTCAAGATTGTTTTGATCACGCAGACTGGGATATGTTCCGGGTAGCCTCCGAGAATAACATTGACGAAAACACTGAAATTGTAACTGAGTTTATCAGGAAGTGTATAGTAGATGTTGTACCCACTGTGACTATTAAAACCTACCCTAACCAGAAACAATGGATATATGGCAGCATTCGCACAAAACTGAAAGCGCAAACCACCGCATTTAACCATGGCAAGGTGACTGGTAATATGGCAGAATACAAACAGAGTAGTCATTCCCGCCGCAAGGAAATCAAACAGGCAAAACGTCAGTATAGAGACAAAGTGGAGTCGCAATTCAACGGCTCAGACATGAGACGTATGTGGGAATCCAGACAATCACGGACTACAAAAGGAAAACCAGCCACGTCGCAGACACCAATGTCTAGCTTCCAGACAAGCTAAACACGTTCTTTGCCCGCTATGAGGATAACACAGTGCCACCGCCACGGCCCGCCACTAAGGACTGTGGGCTCTCCTTCTCCGTGGCCAATGTGAGTAAGACATTTAAACACATTAAACCTTACAAGGCTACCGGGCCCAGAAAACATCCTTAGCCGCGTCCTCAGAGCATGTGCAGACCAGCTGGCTGGTGTTTTTTAGGATATATTCAATCTCTTCCTATACAAGTCTGCTGTCCCCATATGCTTCAAGATGGGCACCATTGTTCCTGTACCCAAGAATGCAAAGGTAACTGAACAAAATGACTATCACCACGTAGCACTCACTTCTGTCATCATGAAGTGCATTGAAAGACTAGTCAAGAATCATATCACCTCCACATTACCTGTCACCCTAGACCCACTTCAAATTTTCTTACCGCCCCAATAGATCAACAGATGATGCAATCGCCATCACACTGCACACTGCCCTATCCCATCTGGACAAGAGGAATAACTATGTAAGAATGCTGTTCATTCACTATAGCTCAGAATTCAACACCATAATACACTCCAAGCTCATCATTAAGCGCGAGGCCCTGGGTTTGAACCCCGCACTGTGCAATTGGGTCCTGGACTTCCTGAAGGGCCGCCCCCAGGTGGTGAAGGTAGGAAACAACATCTCCACTTTGCTGATCCTCAACACTGGGGTCCTACAAGGGTGTGTACTCAGCCCCCTCCTGTACTCCCTGTTCACCCATGACTGCGTGGCCAAGCACGCCTCCAACTCAATCATCAAGTTTACAGACGACACAACATTAGTAGGCTTGATTATCAACAACAACGAGACACCCTACAGGGAGGAGGTGAGGGCTCTGGGAATGTGGTGCCAGGAAAATAACCTCTCACTCAATGTCAACCAAAACAAAGGAGATGATCATGGACTTCAGTAAACAAAAGGAACATCCCCCTATCCACATCGACGGGACAGCAGTGGAGAATGTGGAAAGTTTTAAGTTCCTCAGCGTCCACCCACACAGACAGTGTGGAGAAGAAATATCATCAAGGATAACAACCACCCGAGCCACTGCCTGTTCACCCCGCTATCATCCAGAAGGCGAGGTCAGTACAGGTGCATCAAAGCTGGGAACGAGAGACTGAAAAACAGCTTCTATCTTAAGGCCATCAGACTGTTAAA
The DNA here is from genome assembly GCF_002021735.2 of Oncorhynchus kisutch. Classification (NCBI taxonomy): domain Eukaryota; kingdom Metazoa; phylum Chordata; class Actinopteri; order Salmoniformes; family Salmonidae; genus Oncorhynchus; species Oncorhynchus kisutch. The sequence continues at coordinate 21,549,994 of NC_034177.2, forward strand.
CAGCCATCACTAACATAGAGAGGCTGCTGCCTATATACATAGACTTGAAATCATTGGCCACTCTATTAAATGGAACATTAGTCACTTTAATAACGTCACTTATAATGTTTACATATCTTGCATTACTCATCTCATTGGTATATACTGTATTCTATACTATTCTACTGTATCTTAGTCTATGCCGCTCTGACATTGCTCGTCCATATATTTATATATTGTTAATTTATATATGACTTAGATTTGTGTGTACTGGGTATATGTTGTGAAATTGTTAGATATTACTTGTTAGATATTGCTGCTCTGTCGGAACAAGAAGCACATGCATTTCGCTACACCTGCAATAACCTCTGCTAAACATGTGTATGTGACCAATATATTTGGATATGATTTGATTTGCAAACTATTACAGACTATAAAGGGAAGCACAGCAACGAACTGCCCAGTGACACCAGCCTACCAGAAAAGCTAAATTACTTCTATGCTCGCTTCGAGGCAAGCAGCACTGAAGCATGCATGAAGGCATCAGCTGTTCCAGGCGACTGTGTGATCACACTCTCGGTAGCCGATGTGAATAAGACCTTTAAAGAGGTCAACATTCACAAGGCCGCAGGGCCAGACAGATTACCAGGACGTGTACTCTGAGCATGCGCTGAACAACTGGCAAGTGTCTTCACTGACACTTTCAACCTGTCCCTGACTGAGTCTGTAATACCTACATGTTTCAAGCAGATCACCATAGTCCCCATGCCAAAGAACACTAAGGTAACTTGCCTAAATGATACCGCCCCGTAGCACTCACGTCTGTAGCCATGAAGTGCTTTGAAAAGCTGGTCATGGCTCACATCAACACCATAGCAACTGCTCAGGCTCCGACTGCAAGGCACTACAAAGGGTAGTGCATACGGCCCAGTACTTCACTGGGGCCAAGCTTCCTGCCACTCAGGACCCCTATACCAGGCAGTATCAGAGGAAGGCACCAAAAATTGACAAAGACCCCACCCACCCTAGTCATAGACTGTTCTCCTACTGCTACCGCACGAGAAGTGGTACCGGAGCACCAAGTCTAAGTTCAAAAGGCTTCTAAACAACTGCTACCCTCAAGCTATAAGACTTCTGAACAGCTAATGAAATGGCTACCCCCCCCCCCTTTTTTAATGCAGCTGCTACTCTCTGTTTATATATGCATAGTCACTTTAACTCTACCTACATGCACATATTACCTCAATTACCTCGACTAACCTGTGCCCCCGCACATTGACTCTGTACTGGTACTCACTGTATATAGCCTCCATACTGTTATGTTACTGCTGCTCTTTAACTAAAAATATATTTTTTTACCTATCTATTTTTTACTTAACACTTATTTTTCTTAAAACTGCACTGTAGGTTAAGGGCTTGTAAATAAGCATTTCACTGTAATACCTGTTGTATTTGGTGCATGTGACAAATACAATTTGATTTGATTTGCTGAAGGCATGAAATGGGAGAGTGGTAGAGGGTAACATTTATCGTCTCAGCGGACCGGCTGCTCCGTTCAGCCATGCATCTCTGCGTTTCCCTTCCTCCTGCCAAACAGAAAGAGCGGGCATGATGGATGTCACTGTCACAGCTCTGGCCAGTTTGACAGATTATACAAGCATATCACCCTCCCCTGTATAGAACAACAACACCTTACCACTAACTATTAACCTGCCCAGTCTACTTCCACTGACAGCATGTTTGCAATACGTAATTTAATTTTAATGTTTTACAACCAAAACAAACACATGGTAAATCACAAGCCCTTGACCTTGCAGCTGGATGGATACTCAATACCCAATAAGGGATATCTCTAGTGCATGTGCTTATCGGGCCAGTGTAGTTTTGCCCTGTCCAGAAGCAACCCTAACCCTAGGCATGTGTGTAGATCTGGAACAACTTGATGAGTAAGAAATAGGGTGAATGCAATTTGAAGTAAATCTCAGCTATGGTAAAAGTACACTAGATTTTCAGGATTATCATTATAACAGGTTAATATGCCCCATCGGCATTAGACAACTATACAGAAAGCCCTAACATATCTACAATTAGTAAATAAAACAAATGATAAAAGAACAGTCTGATTACCTGGAAGATCGGAACTTCGTGAACTAAGAGGTTGTGAGTTCAAATCCCAGGCGACAAAATGTCGAATAATAATTACGGTATAAATGACAATGCACAATGTAATCACATACAGTGCATTCGGAAAGTATTCTGACCCCTTGACTTTTTCCACATTTTATTAAGTACAGCCTTATACAGCCTTATTCTAAAATGTATTAAATTAATGCTTTTTCTTATCAATCTACACACAGGACCCCACAATGAACAGTTCATTGTTTTTTATTTTGCAAATGTATACAAAAAAACAAAAACAGAAATACCTTATTTACATTAGTATTAAGACCCTTTGCTACTAGTTACGAAATTGAGCTCAGGTGCATCCTGTTCCCATTGATCATCCTTGAGATGTTTTTACAACTTGATTGGAGTTCACCTATGGTAAATTCAAGTGATTGGACATGATTTGCAAAGGCACACACCTTTCTATTTAAGGTTCCACAGTTGACAGTGCATGACAGAGCAAAAACAAAGCCATGAGGTCGAAGGAATTGTCCGTAAAGGTCAGAGACAGGATTCTGTCGAGGCACAGATCTGGTGAAGGGTACGAAAACATGTCTGGAGCACTGAAGGTCCCCAAGAACACAGTGGCCTTCATTATTCTTAAATAGAAAAAGTTTACAACTACCAAGACTCTTCCTATAGTTGGCCGCCAAACTGAGCAATCAGGGGAGAAGGGCCTTGGTTAGGGAGGTGATCAAGAACCCGATGGTCGCTCTGACAGAGCTCCAGAGTTCCTCTGTGGAGATGGGAGAACCTTCCAGAAGGACAACCATCTCTGAAGCACTCCACCAATCAGGCTGTTATGGTAGAGTGGCCAGACGGAAGCCACTCCTCAGTAAAAGGCACATGACAGCAAATTGCCAAAAAGGCACCTAAAGAGTCCCAGACCATGAGAAACAAGATTCTCTGGCCTGAATTTTTTTTATTTATTTTAATTTTACCTTTATTTAACCAGGTAGGCAAGTTGAGAACAAGTTCTCATTTACAATTGCGACCTGGCCAAGATAAAGCAAAGCAGTTCGACAGATAAAACGACACAGAGTTACACATGGAGTAAAAACAAACATACAGTCAATAATGCAGTATAAACAAGTCTATATACAATGTGAGCAAATGAGGTGAGAAGGGAGGTAAAGGCAAAAAAGGCCATGATGGCAAAGTAAATACAATATAGCAAGTAAAATACTGGAATGGTAGTTTTGCAATGGAAGAATGTGCAAAGTAGAAATAAAAAATAATGGGGTGCAAAGGAGCAAAATAAATAAATAAATAAAAATTAAATACAGTTGGGAAAGAGGTAGTTGTTTGGGCTAAATTATAGGTGGGCTATGTACAGGTGCAGTAATCTGTGAGCTGCTCTGACAGTTGGTGCTTAAAGCTAGTGAGGGAGATAAGTGTTTCCAGTTTCAGAGATTTTTGTAGTTCATTCCAGTCATTGGCAGCAGAGAACTGGAAGGAGAGGCAGCCAAAGAAAGAATTGGTTTTGGGGGTGACTAGAGAGATATACCTGCTGGAGCGTGTGCTACAGGTGGGAGATGCTATGGTGACCAGCGAGCTGAGATAAGGGGGGACTTTACCTAGCAGGGTCTTGTAGATGACATGGAGCCAGTGGGTTTGGCGACGAGTATGAAGCGAGGGCCAGCCAACGAGAGCGTACAGGTCGCAATGGTGGGTAGTATATGGGGCTTTGGTGATAAAACGGATTGCACTGTGATAGACTGCATCCAATTTGTTGAGTAGGGTATTGGAGGCTATTTTGTAAATGACATCGCCAAAGTCGAGGATTGGTAGTATGGTCAGTTTTACAAGGGTATGTTTGGCAGCATGAGTGAAGGATGCTTTGTTGCGAAATAGGAAGTCAATTCTAGATTTAACTTTGGATTGGAGATGTTTGATATGGGTCTGGAAGGAGAGTTTACAGTCTAACCAGACACCTAAGTATTTGTAGTTGTCCACGTATTCTAAGTCAGAGCCGTCCAGAGTAGTGATGTTGGACAGGCGGGTAGGTGCAGGTAGCGATCGGTTGAAGAGCATGCATTTAGTTTTACTTGTATTTAAGAGCAATTGGAGGCCACGGAAGAGAGTTGTATGGCATTGAAGCTTGCTTGGAGGGTTGTTAACACAGTGTCCAAAGAAGGGCCGGAAGTATACAGAATGGTGTCGTCTGCGTAGAGGTGGATCAGGGACTCACCAGCAGCAAGAGCGACCTCATTGATGTATACAGAGAAGAGAGTCGGTCCAAGAATTGAACCCTGTGGCACCCCCATAGAGACTGCCAGAGGTCCGGACAGCAGACCCTCCGATTTGACACACTGAACTCTATCAGAGAAGTAGTTGGTGAACCAGGCGAGGCAATCATTTGAGAAACCAAGGCTGTCGAGTCTGCCGATGAGGATATGGTGATTGACAGAGTCGAAAGCCTTGGCCAGATCAATGAATACGGCTGCACAGTAATGTTTCTTATCGATGTCGGTTAAGATATCGTTTAGGACCTTGAGCGTGGCTGAGGTGCACCCATGACCAGCTCTGAAACCAGATTGCATAGCAGAGAAGGTATGGGTCAAGAGTGTCCCCCCCTTTGAAGAGGGGGATGACCGCAGCTGCTTTCCAATCTTTGGGAATCTCAGACGACACGAAAGAGAGGTTGAACAGGCTAGTAATAGGGGTGGCAACAATTTCAGCAGATAATTTTAGAAAGAAAGGGTCCAGATTGTCTAGCCCGGCTGATTTGTAGGGGTCCAGATTTTGCAGCTCTTTCAGAACATCAGCTGAATGGATTTGGGAGAAGGAGAAATGGGGAAGGCTTGGGCGAGTTGCTGTTGGGGGTGCAGTGCTGTTGTCCGGGGTAGGAGTAGCCAGGTGGAAAGCATGGCCAGCCGTAGAAAAATGCTTATTGAAATTCTCAATTATGGTGGATTTATCAGTGGTGACAGTGTTTCCTATCTTCAGTGCAGTGGGCAGCTGGGAGGAGGTGTTCTTATTCTCCATGGACTTTACAGTGTCCCAGAACTTTTTTGAGTTAGTGTTGCAGGAAGCAAATTTCTGCTTGAAAAAGCTAGCCTTGGCTTTTCTAACTGCCTGTGTATAATGATTTCTAGCTTCCCTGAACAGCTGCATATCACGGGGGCTGTTCGATGCTAATGCAGAACGCCATAGGATGTTTTTGTGTTGGTTAAGGGCAGTCAGGTCTGGGGAGAACCAAGGGCTATATCTGTTCCTGGTTCTACATTTCTTGAATGGGGCATGTTTATTTAAGATGGTTAGGAAGGCATTTAAAAAAAATATCCGGGCATCCTCTACTGATGGGATGAGATCAATATCCTTCCAGGATACCCCGGCCAGGTCGATTAGAAAGGCCTGCTCGCAGAAGTGTTTCAGGGAGCGTTTTACAGTGATGAGTGGAGGTCGTTTGACCGCTGACCCATTACGGATGCAGGCAATGAGGCAGTGATCGCTGAGATCTTGGTTGAAGACAGCAGAGGTGTATTTAGAGGGGAAGTTGGTTAGGATGATATCTATGAGGGTGCCCGTGTTTAAGGTTTTGGGGAGGTACCTGGTAGGTTCATTGATTATTTGTGTGAGATTGAGGGCATCAAGTTTAGATTGTAGGATGGCTGGGGTGTTAAGCATGTTCCAGTTTAGGTCGCCTAGCAGCACGAACTCTGAAGATAGATGGGGGGCAATCAGTTCACATATGGTGTCCAGAGCACAGCTGGGGGCAGAGGGTGGTCTATAGCAGGCGGCAACGGTGAGAGACTTGTTTTTAGAGAGGTGGATTTTTAAAAGTAGAAGTTCAAATTGTTTGGGTACAGACCTGGATAGTAGGACAGAACTCTGCAGGCTATCTTTGCAGTAGATTGCAACACCGCCCCCTTTGGCAGTTCTATCTTGTCTGAAAATGTTGTAGTTTGGAATTAAAATGTCTGAGTTTTTGGTGGTCTTCCTAAGCCAGGATTCAGACACAGCTAGAACATCCGGGTTGGCAGAGTGTGCTAAAGCAGTGAATAGAACAAACTTAGGGAGGAGGCTTCTAATGTTAACATGCATGAAACCAAGGCTATTACGGTTACAGAAGTCGTCAAAAGAGAGCGCCTGGGGAATAGGAGTGGAGCTAGGCACTGCAGGGCCTGGATTCACCTCTACATCGCCAGAGGAACATAGGAGGAGTAGAATCTGGAACATAGAGTAAAAGGAGGTTTCTGGGGGCGATAAAATAGCATCAAGGTATAATGTACAGACAAATGTATGGTAGGATGTGAATACAGTGGAGGTAAACCTAGGTATTGAGTGATGAAGAGAGAGATATTGTCTCTAGAAACATCGTTGAAACCAGGAGATGTCATTGCATGTGTGGGTGGTGGAACTAATAGGTTGGATAAGGTATAGTGAGCAGGACTAGAGGCTCTACAGTGAAATAAGCCAAGCGTCATATCTGGAGGAAACCTGGGACCATCCCTACGTTGAAGCATGGTTGTGGCAGAGTCATGCTGTGTGGATGTTTTTCAGCGGCAGGGACTGGGAGACTAGTCAGGATCCAGGGAATGATGAACGGAGCAAAATACAGAGAGATCCTTGATGAAAACCTGCTCCAAAGCGCTCAGGACCTTAGACTGGGGCAAAGGTTCACCTTCCAACAGGACAATGACCCGAAGCACACAGCCAAGACAATGCAGCAGTGGCTTCTCTGAATGTCCTTGAGTGGCCCAGCCAGAGCCCAGACTTGAACCCAATCGAACATCTCTGGAGAAACCTTAAAATAGCTGTCCAGTGATGCTCCCCATCCAACCTGACAGAGCTTGAGAAGACCTGCAGAGAAGAATGGGAGAAACTCCCCAAATACAGCAGCGTCAAGCCTGTAGTGTCATAACCAAGAAGACTCAAGGCTGTAATCGCTGCCAAAGGTGCTTCAACAAAGTACTGAGTAAAGGGTCTGAATACTTATGTAAATGTGATATATATATATATACAGTGAGGGAGAAAGTATTTGATCCCCTGCTGATTTTGTACATTTGTCCACTGACAAAGAAATGATCCGTCTATAATTTTAATGGTAGGTTTATTTGAACAGTGAGAGACAGAATAACAACAAAAAAATCCAGAAAAACGCATGTCAAAAATGTTATAAATTGATTTGAATTTTAATGAGGGAAATATGTATTTGACCCCTCTGCAAAACATGACTTAGTACTTGGTGGCAAAACCCCAATCACAGAGGTCAGACGTTTCTTGTAGTTGGCCACCAGGTTTTCACACATTTCAGGAGGGATTTTGTCCCACTCCTCTTTGCAGATCTTCTCCAAGTCAATAAGGTTTCGAGGCTGACGTTTGGCAACTCGAACCTTCAGCTCCCTCCACAGATTTTCTATGGGATTAAGGTCTGGAGACTGGCTAGGCCACTCCAGGACTTTAATGTGCTTCTTCTTGAGCCACTCCTTTGTTGCCTTGGCCGTGTGCTTTGGGTCATTGTCATGCTGGAATACCCATCCATGACCCATTTTCAATGCCCTGGCTGAGGGATGGACAGTACATTGCCCCGTCCATCGTCCCTTTGATGCGGTGAAGTTGTCCTGTTCCCTTAGCAGAAAAACACCCCCAAAGCATAATGTTTCCACCTCCATGTTTGACGGTGGGGATGGTGTTCTTGGGGTCATAGGCAGCATTCCTCCTCCTCCAAACACAGCGAGTTGAGTTGATGCCAAAGAGCTCCATTTTGGTCTCATCTGACCATAACACTTTCACCCAGTTGTCCTCTGAATCATTCAGATGTTCATTGGCAAACTTCAGACGGGCATGTATATGTGCTTTCTTGAGCAGGGGGACCTTGTGGGTGCTGCAGGATTTCAGTCCTTCACGGTGTTACCAATTGTTTTCTTGGTGACTATGGTCCCAGCTGCCTTGAGATCATTGACAAGATCCTCCCATGTAGTTCTGGGCTGATTCCTCACTGTTCTCATAATCATTGCAACTCCACAAGGTGAGATCTTGCATTGAGCCACAGGCCGAGGGAGATTGACAGTTCTTTTGTGTTTCTTCCATTTGCGAATAATCGCACCAACTGTTGTCACCTTCTCACCAAGCTGCTTGGTGATGATCTTGTAGCCCATTCCAGCCTTGTGTAGGTCTACAATCTTGTCCCTGACATCCTTGGAGAGCTCGTTGGTCCTGGCCATGGTGGAGAGTTTGGAATCTGATTGATTGATTGCTTCTGTGGACAGGTGTCTTTTATACAGGTAACAAACTGAGATTAGGAGCACTCCCTTTAAGAGTGTGCTCCTAATCTCAGCTCGTTACCTGTATAAAAGACACCCAAGAGCCAGAAATCTTTCTGATTGAGAGGGGGTCAATTATTTCCCCCATTAAAATGCAATTTATAACATTTTTGACATGCGTTTTTCAGGATTTTTGTTGTTGTTATTCTGTCTCTCACTGTTCAAATAAACCTACCATTAAAATTATAGACGGATCATTTCTTTGTAAGTGGGCAAACGTTCAAAATCAGCAGGGGATCAAATACTTTTTTCCCTCACTGTATATATATATATATATATATATATATACACACACATTTTCATTCATTTATGAAAACCTGTTGTTGCTTTGTCATTATGGGGTATTGTGTGTAGATTGATGAGGGGGGGAAACCTATTTAATCCATTTTAGAATAAGGCTGTAACGCAACAAAATGTGGAAAAAGTCAAAGTGTCTGAATACTTTCCAAATGCACTGTATGTTAAAGTGTGTCAAATACAGTGTCTTCAAAAAGTATTCACACCCCTTGACTTTATCCACTTTTTGTTGTGTTACATCCTGAATATTTTATGGATTAAATTTAGATTTTTTTTGTCACTGGCCTACACACAATACCCCATAATGTCAAGCGGAATTATGTTCTCTTAATTGTTTTATAAAAATGAAATGCTGAAATGTCTTGAGTCAATACGTATTCAACATCTTGTTATGGCAAACCTAAATACGTTCAGGAGTAAAAGTGTGCTTAACAAGTCATATAATAAGTTGCATGGACTCATTCCATATTCAATAATAGTGGTTAACATGATTTTTTAATAACTACCCCAGCTTTGTACCCTAAACATACAATTATCTGTAAGAATTTCAAGCACAGATTCAACTACAAAGACCAAGGAGGTTTTTCTTTACCTCGTAAAGAAGGGCACCTATAGAGTACCACAGTATGAGTCATAATACCCATAAAACCTAGCGGTGAAACAGTGAAAAGGTTCCAAATGTTTTTTCCACCATTAATTTTTCCCATAAGGAATTTTAGAAGCAATTAAAATAAGAGCTGTGTTTCGTGTAGGCTTACCCTGGCATGACGTCTTGTAAATCTCTCTAGGACAGGGTGACTTTTATCAATATATTCACATGTATTTATCCCCCCAAAATGAAATGCTAATTTGCTGCTCATGTGACTATCATAAAGAACTACAAATTCCATGATGATCCAGACGAGACTGATGAATTGAGGCAAAGGTAAGAATCGCTGTATTATCTATCTAATGTTAGCCAAATGTAGTAATGAATAAATAGGCAACATTTCTTAAAAAAGGACAATTCTGTAAACTGTCTTGTGCTAGTTTTAACTGTTAGCATAGGTGTCAGCTAGAGATGACATGTAAGGGCTTGCAGGGATTTGTAGTTTTGCATGATGTCTTCTTTGATGCTAATTAGCATTTTCGAATCTGAGATTAAATAGAGCCGAATATATTGATAAAAGTGACCTTGTCTGAGAGAGATTTACATGATCAAAATGGCCCGCCAGGTTAAGTCCACTCGAAACAGACCTTATTTAAAGTGTTTCTAAAATCCCCTAAGGGGGAAATTAACAGTAGAAAAATGGTTGGAGAACAAAATATAAACGCAACATGCAACAATTTCAAAGATTTTACTGAGTTACAGTTCATATAAGGAACTCAAGTCAATTCAAATAAATTCATTATGCCATAATCTATGGATTTCACATGACTAGGAATACAGATTAGCATCTGTTGGTCACAGATACCTTAAAAATGTAGGAGCATGAATCAGAAAACCAGTCAGTATCTGGTGTGACCAGCCTCATGCAGCGTTGATCAGTCTGTTGATTGTGGTATGTGCAATGTTGTCCCACTCCTCTTCAATGGCTGTGCGAAGTTGCTGGATATTGGTGGGAACTGGAACGCGCTGTCATCCACGTCGATCCAGGGGGTCCCAACCAGGATCAATGGGTGACACGTCTGGTCAGTATACAGGCCATGGAAGAAAAGGGGACATGTTTAGCTTCCAGGACTTGTGAGAAAGCCATCTTCTCCCGGGAGACTGCTGGCAGTGGCACCTGTCATTACCCCTTCGTCAGGTTCAGGGTGCTGACGTATCTTGCCTTCCCCAAGCGGTTGATCAGTTCGCCGCCCACCCGGGGCATGGGGTTTGCGTCGAATTTACTGACCTCGTTCCCAGAAGTCGTTGCAGAAGCGGGCGGTTCTGTCCGGTTTCGGTAACAGCACGACGGGGCTAGACCACTCAGTGTGGGAGTCCTCCAGTACCCCCATTGTTAGCATTATCGTCACTTCCCGCTGGACCGCCGTCCTCCGGGATTCTGGTATCCGGTATGGCCGCTTACACACTTTTTTGTAGATGTGATGTTCCACGAGATCCGTGCTCCCTGGCACCTCGGAGAACAAGGCCGTATTCCGCTGGACCAACTCTCAGAGCGCTTGTTGTTAGGTCGGGCTGAGGTCTTACCCCATGGAGACTTCGACAGAGGGCGGATTCTGCTGTGCCCGGGTCCACATTGCGCACAGCGCCTCTAGTGTGTGCCACTTCTTCAGAAGGTTCACATTGTAAGGTTGGAGGGGTTTTCTCCACCCTGGTTGGCAGACCTTATAATTGACGTTGCCTATCACGCTCGACAATATCATAGGGCCCATGCCACGTAGCCAGGAATTTGCTCTCCGTTGGCTAGATACAGATGTCTGTGGGGCCGATGGCCATACAGGAGCTCAAATGAGGAGAACCCAGGGGACGCTTGGGGTACCTCGCGCACCAATAACATCAGGTAGGGCAGCAGCTGGTCCCAGTTTCTTCCCGTCTCTCTCGATGACATTTTTCAGCATCTGTTTTAGGGACTTATTGAATTGTTCGACTAGCCCATCCGTTTGTGGACGGTACACACTGGTCCTCATTTGGTTGATTCGTAAAAGATTGCAGACCACTTTCATTACACGAGACATGGTCCTACAGAATTTCCCGCGGAATACCCACCCGGCTGAATAAATGGAAGAGCTCTCGCGCAATAACGGTTGCTGCCGCCGTGCGTAATGGGATCGCCTCCGGATATCGGGTAGCGTAATCTACGATTACCAAGATGTATTTGGTGTCCCGTCGCGGTCTTTACATACGGACCCACCAGATCCATCTCCACCCGCTCAAACGGCACCCCTATAATGGGCAAGGGAACCAAAGGGTTTCTATAATATATCTGTGATCTGGCACTCCGGGCAGGTACGGCAGTAGTCCTCAACGGCACTCTTGAGTCCAGGACAGTGGAACCGATTCCCGATCTGCTCCCTGATTTTCCACATCCCCAGGTGTGCCCCGAGCAGGTGGGTGTGGGGGCGAGCTGCAAGACAGTCCTAAGATACTGGGTGGGTATGAGTAACAAGTATTTTGACTTCCCATTGTGCTTTACTACCTGATACAATAAATTATGCTTGATGGCAAAGTGGGGGTAGCGCCACTCACTTACCCCGGGTAATAGTGCACCATCCACCGCAATCACCTGGCCCCTCATGTTCTGGAGGTTGGGGTCTTCTAACTGGGCCGTCCCAAACTGGCCCATGAGGATTCCCGTGTTGAGCGGTCCGTCTGGTGCCTCCACCTCCATAGTGGGAGGTGGAGACTTTTTGTCCTGAATACAAAGTGTTATGTTTGGGGCAAATCCAATACAGCACATTACTGAGTACCACTCTCCATATTTTCAAGTATACTGATGACTGCATCATGTAATGCATATGCTTGTAATTGTTAAGGACTGGGGAGTTTTTTCAGCATAAAAAATAACCAGAATGCCTCCACACACAGGCAAAATCTTAGAGGAAAACCTGGTTCAGTCTGCTTTCCACCAGACACTGGGAGAGTAATTCACCTTTCATCAGGACAATAACCTAAAACACAAGGCCAAGTCTAAACTGGAGTTGCTTACCAATGAGACAGTGAATGTTCCTGAGTGGCTGTTATAGTTTTGACTTAAATCTATTGTAAGACCTGAAAATGGTTGTCTAGCAATGATCAACAACAAACTTGACAGAGCTTGAAGAATTTTGAAAATAATAAATGGGCAAATGTTGCACGATCCAGGTGTAGAAAGCTCTTAACCAGAAGAGACTTAACCAGAAAGACTCACAGCTGTAATCCCTGCCAAAGGTGCTTCTACAAAGTATTGACTCAAGGGTGTGACTACTTACAGTTGAAGTCAGAAGTTTACATACACATTAGCCAAATACATTTAAAACTCAGTATTTCACAAATCCTGACATTTAATCAGAGTCAAATGTCCCTGTCTTAGGTCAGCTAGGATCCCCACTTTATTTAAGAATGTGAAATGTCAGAAAAAAAGTAATATTTAATATTTTATTCATTTCATCACATTCCCAGTGGGTCAGAAGTTTACATACACTCAATTAGTATTTGGTAGCATTGCCTTTAAATTGTTTAACTTGGGTCAAACATTTTAGGTAGCCTTCCACAAACATCCCAGAATAAGTTGGGTGAATATTGGCCCATTCCTCCTGGCAGAGCTGGTGTAACTGAGTCAGGTTTGTAGGCCTCCTTGCTCGCACACGCTTTTTCAGTTCTGCCCACAAATTTTCTATGGGATTGAGGCCAGGGATTTGTGAAGGTTACTCCAATGCCTTGACTTTGTTGTCCTTAAGCCATTTTGCCACAACTTTGGAAGTATGCTTGGGGTCATTGTCCATTTGGAAGACCCATTTACGACCAAGCTTTAAATTCATGACTGGTGTCTTAAGATGTTGCTTCAATATATCCACATAATTTTCCTACCTCATTATTCCCTCTATGTTGTGAAGTGCACCAGTCCCTCCTGAAGCAAAGCACATGATGCGGCCACACCCATGCTTCACAGTTGGGATGGTGTCCTTAGGCTTGCAAACATCCCCCTTTTTCCTCCAAACATAACAATGGTCATTATGGCCAAACAGTACGATCTTTGTCCCCGTGTGCATTCGCAAACTGTAGTATGACTTTTTATGGCGGTTTTGGAGCAGTGGCTTCATCCTTGATGAGCGGCCTTTCAGGTTATGTCAATATAGGACTCGTTTTACTGTGGATATAGATACTTTTGTACCTGTTTCCTCCAGCATCTTCACAAGGTCCTTTGCTGTTGTTCTGGGATTGATTTGCACTTCCGCACCAAAGTACGTTCATTTGTAGGAGACAGAATGCATCTCCTTTATGAGCGGTATGACGGCTGCGTGGTCCCATGGTGTTTATACTTGTGCATTATTGTTTGTACAGATGCGGTACCTTCAGGCGTTTGGAAATTGCTCCCAAGGATGAACCAAACTTGCAGAGGTCTACAATTTTATTTTCTGGGGTCTTGGCTGATTTTCCCATGATGTCAAGCAACGTGGCACTGAATCTGAAGGTAGGCCTTGAAATACATCCACAGGTACACCTCCATTTGACTCAAATGATGTCAATTAGCCTATCAGAAGCTTCTAAAGCCATGACATCTCTGGAAAATCTGAAATTTTCCAAGCTGTTTAAAGGCACAGTCAACTTAGTGTATATAAACTTCTGACCCACTGGAATTGTGATACAGTGAATTATAAGTGTTGGAAAAATTGCTTGTGTGCTTGACTTATTCCACATTTCATTGTTACAGCCTGAATACAAAATGGATTATTATATTTCATTATTTATTTTTATTTATTTAATAAATATTTTTATTTATTTCATTATTTCATTATTTTATATTTTAACAAACCTAACCTTGCCAACAGTCAAATATCTATGACTGGATCAGTGGTCCACAAAAGCAACAGTAACAAGAGATGTAATGACAGTAACAAGAGGTGTAATGTGTAATGACATTTTTTTATACAAATGTTCTTGCACAGTTCCCATGAAACATGTCTAAAACATGAATATCTTATATTCTGAGAACATAGCAACCATGTTCTGCGTATGTTTGATGTGAAGTTGATGGAATATTCTCCTAACACGTGATATATGTCTCGAATGTTTATATCTTATATTCCGAGAACATGGCAACCATGTTCTGTGTATGTTTGGTGGGACATTGATGAAATATTCTCCTAAACCACAAAAAACTGGACACATGAAGGTTCTTGCAATGTTCTCGTTTAATCTAGAACATCTAGAACATTAATATCTTATGACATTAAGGGAATGGTCTCTTGGAAACATTGCTTGCACATCACGGGAACATTCCTTTAAAAACATTAGTTAATGACCTAATGGGACTCTTAAGGGTACGTTCTCTAAAGTTGTGGGAACGTTTGTTGTTAACGGGGAGCTTCTCTCTGACTGAAACATCAAATGCTAAAATGGATTCCTGTCACTGGCTTGATGTGTGTGACTGACACGGCTCTGCAGCTGGTTACCCATTGAGTGTAGGTAAACCAATAGAACAGCAGGTAAAGGGGAAGCTATCTTGACTCTTGACTTTATGTAGTCAATAAACCAAGATGGCTGCCCTGATCATCATTGAAGAGTTATGGTGGTGCTGAAGGTGATCTTTCAGGTGCCCTCCCTCCCACCCACCCACCCCAACTTCATCTCCTCCACCCCTGAATTAAAGTCTTGAGGTGATTGATGGGACTGAGAGAGACAGAGGCTCTAACAAATGAAAGCAGCAGTGAGAGAATGAGAGAGAAGAATGAGTCATTGAGCGGTGGCTTACCCCATGCTTCCTGCCATTAGAAGGATCACATTGTAGATGTGTGAGAAGATGAAGAGGAAGAGGATGGTGCTGAAGAACATGGTCATCCAGGAGCCGTGATCCTCACGGAACATTTTCAGACGCAGATATCGACCTATAGGAGGAGGGCATGAGGACAACAAACCTTTTCAGTGGCATGGTCCATTCACTGGGCATTATATTCTCTCAGTCAGTGTACTGGACCACTAGTCAAAAGTTGTGCACTATATAGGGAATAGGCTACCATTTTAGATGCAACCTGTGTCTGCTGTACCAGCAAATATGGGCTCAACAAACAAGGATGAAATGATAGGCTATGTTCATACACATAAATAAACATGTGTCAGAAACTCGGCCTTTAAAGCATTGAAATTATCAACTATATCCTCCCTTCCAATTTCAGTGCAATTTATTTTGGTGAAATAAACCTTGCCAACTGAACTGACTGTTCTAAAATGGCATCTCCTTAGTACAGGGATCTTCAACCTTTTCTTGCCCAGGGAAACCCTCTCAGGTAAACCCGCGAGCCAGGGACACCCGTCATTTTTTCACATGTTTTGTCTTATAATCAGGTGAATGATAATAGCAAGGAGAAGTAATCAACAATTTAATCTTAATAGATTAGATAGATAGTCACACGGTCTCCTCTGAACAGTTGATGTTAGCGTCCCACCTCGTCAACAGCCAGTGAAACTACAAGGCGCCAAATTCAAAACAACAGAAATCCCATAATTAAAATTCCTCAAACATACAAGTATTTTACACTATTTTAAAGATACACTTGTTGTAATTCCAGCTACAGTGTCCGATTTCAAAAAGGCTTTACGACGAAAGCACACCAAATGATTATGTTAGGTCAGAGCCAAGTCACAGAAAAACACAGCCATTTTTCCAGCCAAAGAGAGGAGTCACAAAAAGCAGCAATAGAGATAAAATGAATCACTAACCTTTGATGATCTTCATCAGATGACACTCATAGGACTTCATGTTACACTATACATGTATGTTTTGTTCGGTAAAGTTCATATTTATATCCAAAAATCTGAGTTTACATTGGCGCGTTATGTTCAGTAGTTCCAAAACATCCGGTGATCCGGTGAGTGCCACATCAATTTACAGAAATACTCATAATAAACATTGCTAAAAGATACAACTGTTATGCATGGAATTTTAGATCCACTTCTCCTTAATGCAACCTCTGTGTCAGGTTTCAAAGAAACTTGAAGGAAAAAGCAAACCATGCAATAATCTGAGTACAAGCCAAACAGATATCCTCCATGTTGGAGTCAACAGAAGTCAGAAATAGCATTATAAATATTCACTTACCTTTGATGATCTTCATCAGAATGTACTCCCAGGAATCTCAGTTCCACAATAAATGTTTGTTTTGTTCGATAATGTACATAATTTATGTCCAAATACCTCGTTTTTGTTTGTGCATTTAGCCCAGTATTCCAAATTCATGTCGCGCGATCACTAGGATCAGACGAAAAGTCCAAAAGTTCCGTTACAGTCCGTAGAAATATGTCAAACGATATAGAATCAATCTTTAGGATGTTTTTAACATAAATCTTCAATAATGTTCCAACCGGAGAATTCCTTTGTCTTCAGAATTGCAATGGAACGCAAGTTAACTCTCATGTGAACGAGCGTGGCCAGCTCGTGCCTCTCTGGCAGGCCTCTGACTCATTCCCCTCTCATTCGTCCCCACTTCACAGTAGAAGCATCAAACAAGGTTCTAAAGACTGTTTACATCTAGTGGAAGCCTTGGGAAGTGCAATATGACCCCATAGACACTGTGTATTCGATAGGCCAAGAGTTGAAAAACTACAAACCTCAGATTTCCCACTTCCTGGTTGAATTTTTTATTAGGTTTTTGCCTGCCATATGAGTTCTGTTATACTCACAGACATCATTCAAACAGTTTTAGAAACGTCAGTGTGTTTTCTATCCACATCTACTAATCTACAAATCTACTATATGCATATTCTAGCTTTCATGGCTGAGTAGCATGCAGTTTAATTTAGGCACGCTTTTCATCCTAAATTCCCAATGCTGCCCCCTACCCTAGAGAATTTAAGAAACTTTTAATGTTCTTGACATTTTTCGGATTGACTGCCCTTTATGTCTTAAAGTAACGATGTGCAGTCATTTCTGCTTATTTGAGCTGTTCTTGCCATAATATGGACTTGGACTTTTACCAAATAGAGCTATCTTCTGTATACCACCCCTACCTTGTCACAAGACAACTGATTGGCTCAAACGCATTAAGAAGGAAAGATATTCCACAAATGAACAGGGCACACCTGTTAATTGAAATGCATTCCAGGTGACTACTTCTTGAAGCTGGTTGAGAGAATTCCAAAAGCGTGCAAAGCTGCCATCAAGGCAAAGGGTGGCTACTTTGAAGAATCTAAAATCTAAAATATATATATTTGTTTAACACTTTTTGGTTACTACATGATTCCATATGTGTTATTTCATAGTTTTGATGTCTTCACTATTATTCTACAATGTAGAAAATAGTAAAATAAAGAAAATCCCTTGAATGAGTATGTGTGTCCAAACTTTTGACTGGTACTGTATATAATTATACATTTTATTTTACAATTTAATTTTTTGCAGTGGTGGCCGCGATTTAGCAGTGGCAAAGGCACCACTGCTGAATGCATATAGGGGAAACAATGCCTTGTCTGTGCTCTTTGGTATATCACTGTTTTTTTGGTCTAAATAGGTAACATGATTTTTAGCAACCTGACTGAGACCTTGTTGTGTTCCAAGCCTCTGATGCTGCCTTGATTGTGTTCCATGAGGACAGTTCAGCATGATTAGATAGATTATGCTGATATTTGTGACCTGTGGTGTTTTCCATTCTTCTGGCTGGGAATTCAATTACTGGGAAATATCTCTCTGCTAGAGCATGAGATTGATTCAGGCAGTCCACCTTCTGCCCAGAATACATAATCACAGCTGGCCTCTGGTGCCAGAGATCCTCTACACAGTTTATGAAGACACTGAGTTCCATTACAGCATTGTTATTTTAGAATTTGAATGAATCCATCTGTTTAGCTAATCCATGGATTGCATTGCCCAGAAAAGACTAAAGTAAGTGCATAGCCTAAAAGGTTTGTATCATTTTGACAGCCATCTATTTCAGATGAAATGTTGCATGGCAATAATATGAATAAATTCAAACCAGGCAGTATAATCCATATGACAACTCTGAACATAAACCTGTTGCATGAGTAGTGGCTTAAGCTAATGAAACTGCAAAACAGGGGGATGTACAATCAGACTATGGCTAGTGTATACCACAATTTTGATCTCACTCCTGCTGCTCAGTGCTCATACAGTACAGTACAATGCCATGTCAGTGGCCCTGACCCCAAGGCTTCTCTCCCCACCGGGAGGCCCCTCTAAAATATAGGTGTTACTAACACACACAGCAGGCTTCTGGTTCCTCCTCAGAAACCTCAGCCAGTGCCAACCCAGTACCAGCAGCCTGCTTCTCTCAGTGACAACTCTTTATTTTGGTCTGCCCCAGTCTCCCTAAGAGGTGCAGCCCCTGGGAGGGGTGTTGTGTAGTGTAGTGTAGTGTAGTGTAGCTGCAGTGTAGTGTTGTGTCCAGACGCAGTAGCAGCCACAAAGGCAGGACCCCAATGCTCCGTTTATTTTCCCATTACCACAAGGCCAAAGGCTCCCTCTCTCCGAGTGCCTAACATGCTGTTCAATTTCAGCTCGCTCGCCTCATTCTCCCTAATAAAACCAAAGCCGCTGAGACTGCATCAGAGAGATGGAGTCCTCCAATGCTGTTTTACATCCATAATAAAGATATCCATTATCTCCCTTCAGGTGTACAGACACTGTGTGTGTGTTTGGGTTTTCATACTGAAATGCATTCTTAAACAGCCTTTATACAGAAGACAAATTGAGGTCTCCACTACTCAATGCACCATGCACTGTGTAAGATACAACAAAGCAGTGGTGACATACTGTACCATTATACTGAAGGAAGAGATTACATTTGCTACATTCCCTGAAACCAAATTGTGTTCAACCCCATTCAAACAGTTGTA
Source organism: Oncorhynchus kisutch (assembly GCF_002021735.2). Classification (NCBI taxonomy): domain Eukaryota; kingdom Metazoa; phylum Chordata; class Actinopteri; order Salmoniformes; family Salmonidae; genus Oncorhynchus; species Oncorhynchus kisutch. The sequence continues at coordinate 21,569,176 of NC_034177.2, forward strand.
AAGTTGTGGACGAATCGATGTGCAGGTGCCTAGCTAGTGTGGATTGTGGTTTTTCGAGATTCATCACAGCTCCATAATTGAATTGGTCAGTGTGGATTAATTTAATTACAGTGCCAGTGAGCCCTAGCTCTGATCTAGGTGCAGCCTCCATAGTATAGGCAGATCTGACTCTTAAAGTGGCCAGCCCAGGCAGCGAACACGGTGGAAAGTTTCTCGGAGCCAATCAGTGTAGGCCTGATAAAGAGTGATTCATGAACCCCTTCTACACCATTCAGACAGGCTGGACACACACACGCACACAGCCACGCACACACACAGGCACATACACTTAAACCTACACACTCAAGCAAACAATTTTCAGTAGCTGGCTATTTTTCACCATAAACCAATGCTGACATTAAGACCGCACTCAGCGAGCTATATAGGGCCATAAGCCAACAAGAAAACGCTCATCCAGAGGCAGTTCTTCTAGTGGCTGGTGATTTTACTGCAGGAAAACTCAGTTTTACTTAATTTCTACCAGCATGTCATCTGTGCAACTAGAGGGAAAAAAACTCTAGTTGGATACAAAGCTCTCCCTCGCCCTCCATTTGGCAAATATGACCATAAGTCTATCCTCCTGATTCCTGCTTACAAGCAAAAACTATAACAGGAAGTACCGGTGACATGCTCAATTCGGAAGTGGTCCGATGAAGCGGAGGCTAAGCTACAGGACTGTTTTGCTAGCACAGCCTGGAATATGTTCCTGGATTCATCCGATGGCATTGAGGAGTTTACCACATCAGTCACTGGCTGATGAGTGCATTGATAAGTGCATTGATGACGTCATCCCCACAGTGACCGTACATACATATCCCAACCAGATGCCATAGATTACAGGCAATATCTGCATTGAGCTAAAGCCTAAAGCTACTGCTTTCAAGGAGCGGAAAACTAAGCCGGACGCTTATAAGAATTCCCGCGACGCCCTCCGACAAATTAACAAACAGGCGAAGCGTCAATACAGGACAGGGTTTCCATTAGCCGGTAATAGCCGGCTTTTGGCCTATAAAGAAAATGGAGAAGCCGATTAATAAAATTGGCACCGGCCAATTGTCCGGGAGAAGAAAACAAAATCCCATTGAGAAATAACGATTTTTATCCTATTCATCGATGGAAATACCAGTCGATGGGAATACATTTGACTGGTCATGCTTATCCGTCTATAGGTTCATTTCCATACTTTAGCGGCATTAAATTGGCATGTGTGTAGGGTAAAGCATATCCGTTATGTATCTTATTTATCACACGCGTACAGCATTCAGATACAGCAACGTTGAGCGGAAAATCTGTCAGACTATGCAAAAGCAGCTGCTGCAGCATCTCAAACTTCATCAGCACTTTGCAATAAGCTGGAGGCAGTAGGCAATGCCTTTAAAAAAATAAACTTAATTGTTCAAAGTAGCCAATTAACTTGCTTCAAAGTAGCCAATTAGATATCCTCGCTTTCTAAATTTCAGACACATATTTTTTATCTGTCACATGAAATCACTTGCATGTGCATTGTCCCACTAATTGCATTATGGAATGAATATTTGCAAGTAGCCTACTGCCGTGTGCGCATTGCTGCGCTTATAATGTGAAGAAATAGTAGTTTATCAACATTGTAAACTAAACTTCTGATCTGTTGCATCAGACTCATTGCTTTTTAAAGTGTTTCTTATGTAGCCTTACTGGATTTGTGATCTACACTACATGACCAAAAGTATGTGGACATCTGCCTGTCGAACATCTCATTCCAAAATCATGGGCATTAATATGTAGTTGTCCCCCTTTTGCTGCTATAACAGCCTCCACTCTTCTGGGAAGGCTTTCCACTAAGATGTTGGAACATTGCTGCGGAGACTTGCTTGATGTTGGGTGATTAGGCCTGGCTCGCAGCCGGTGTTCCAATTCATCCCAAAGGTGTTCGATGGGGTTGAGGTCAGGAAACTGTGCAGATCAGACAAGTTATTCCACTCTGATCTCGACAAACTATTTCTGTATGGACCTCGCTTTGTGCACAGGGGCATTGTCATGCTGAAACAGGAAAGGGCCTCCCCCAAACTGGTGCTACAAAGTTGGAAGTACAGAATCATCTAAAATGTCATTGTATGCTGTAGCGTTAAGATTTCCCTTCACTGGAACTAAGGTGCCTAGCCCGAACCATGAAAAACAGCCCCAGACCATTATTCCTCCTCCACTCCTCCTCTACAGTTGCCACTATGCATTTGGGCAGGTAGCGTTCTCCTGGCATTTGCCAAACCCAGATTCGTCAGTCGGACTGCGAGATGGGGAAGTGTGATTCATCACTCCAGAGAACGCGTATCCACTGCTCCAGAGTCCAATTGTGGTGAGCTTTACACCACTCCAGCCGACGCTTGGTATTGTACATGGTGATCTTAGGCTTGTGTATGGTTGCTCGGATATGGAAATCCCTGGGCCGAATTTGACACGCGGGTGATTTTATTTTTCCCCCAAAGTTTTTAATTTAATGATTTTTTTGGGGACATAATAGACTAAAAACACCAGGAAATCAGCTCCAAGTTATTCTAATTTAAGAAATCTGTTCCCAAGTATTTCCATACATACTGTAATAGAGAGAACATGTGATCATATACAAATGTAAGCAAGGTTTAAAATGATTATGTTTTAGCCAAACATTATATCTGTTAGAGCTTCTTGCGGTCAATAGTCCGTCTACAAATTATTTGTAATTATGTTCTGGCCCCCCAATCATCCAATCAAGAAATATTCGTCCCACGGCTGAATCTGGTGGATGATCCCTAACTTACATGTTTCAAGCAGACCACCATAGACCCTGTGCCCAAGAACGCCAAGGTAACCTGTCTAAAACTGACTAGGTATCCCCCTTTCCCTTATCGCCCCGTAGCACTCACATCTGTAGCCATAGAATGCTTTGGAAGGCTGGTCATGGCTCACATCAACATCATCATCCCAGACACCCTGGACCCACTCCAAATCGCATACTGCGCCCAATAGATTCACAGATGATGCAATCTCTATTGCACTCCACACTGCCCTTTCCCACTGGGAAAAGGAACATCTACAGGAGAATGCTGTTCATTGACTACAGCTCAAGATTCAAAACCATAGTGCCCTCGAAGCTCATCACTAAGCTAAGGTCCCTGGGACTGAACACCTCCCTCTGCAACTGTATCCTGGACTTCCTGTTGGGCCATGCTTGCCCTCAACACTGGGGCCCCTCAGAGGTACAGTGTACTCCCTATTCAACTACGACTGCGTGGCCGTGTGGACATCATCATTAAGTTTGCCAAAAACACAACGGTGGTCACTGACGACGATGAGACAGCCTATAGAGAGGAGGTCAGAGACCTGGCAGGGTGGAGCCAGGACAACAAGCTCTCCCTCAATATCAGTCAGACAAAAGAACCGATCGTGGACTACAGGAAACGGAGGGCCGAGCACACCCCCATTCACACCGACGGGGCTGTTGTGGAGCAGATCAAGAGCTTCAAGTTCCTCGGTGTGCACATCACTAAAGACCTATCATGGTCCAAACACACCAATACAGTTGTGAAGAGGGAACGACAACGCCTCTTCCCCTTCAAAAGCTTCAAAGGCTCTGCTCAATCAGTGGCCCGCCCCTGTGAAGGGACATGGTTTATAAAATCTTTCAAACACCTCACCTCTCTTCTCCCTTCCTATATAAAGCCTTGACGACAATATAACCTTCGGTTCCAAGTACGTGAGCTCTGCAGCCTCTGCGTTAAAAGGACTAACATGTCAACTACAGAACTAAGCCAACCTCAGCGTGAGCTTTGGTTGCGAATGGTATGAACTTTGAACTCTTATTAACTACAGAAGTGATACCTCCTAGCCGTTGAGTTAGCAACAGCAGCTGCAAACGCGGGCTAGGAAAGAACAGACGGAGTATCCCCTCTACCACACAACGACGTTACTACAATGTATACAATTGACCACCAGAGACATTCTTCAAAGGACAAAGGACTCGGTTTGGCCATCTACCACCAACCTACCGAAGCGCAGCTCAGAGTAAATATTTATTGCATTTTCCTTTTCCAAATGGGCGGTAATTTAGAATGCATACGATAGCACAGCTTCTCCCTTTGTCCCTCAGTCTTCCCGCTCTTTCACTCAAACCCATCCCCTTTTCTTTTGTGTAACCAGCTGTCATATCTGTTCCGCCCGCTAGGGACGTTTTCCTTTATGACGTAATTTGTAATCAAGGTATGATTCATTCTTTGTATATGTAATTCTGTGTGATTAGGTAGGTATTTAGTAAATAAATAATTAAACCCAATTTTGTATTGCTGATTCAACTTGTTAGCCAGGGTTCGTGAAGATAACCAAGAATTTACAACTTTCAGATGAGACTGAATTAAGGTGACGATTAATATTGACTGCTAGTGATGTAAAATATTACTAGGTCTTTAAGAGTTTATTCGGGAAGATAAAAGCTCTATAAATATTATTTATTGGTGCCCCGACTCTCTAGTCAATTACATTTACATGATTAGCTCAATCGGGTAATATTAATTACGGAGAAAGGATTTTATAGAATAGCATGTCATATCACTTAATCCGGCATAGCCAAAGACACGACAAAGTAGTGTTTGGATGTCTTCCTTCGTCGTTTCTCTCTTTTGGACCCATGCCTTTGTGAAAAGGGTTCCGTTGGCCTTCTCCCGAGCTCTTAAGTGTAAGGCTCTGATTGTACACAAGAGGTCACAATGTTCTTGTCCTGTAGTCTGAAGCAGACAAACAGGGTATTGTTTACTTTCATTCCCAGGAAGAGGGGTCCTCTGAACACAGCTAATCAGCTGTGTCGATGATCCCCAGTGGGGTGATGAGAGCAGTGTAGTTGATGAGGATTTGAAGAGAGTAATAGGGTGGTCCTATTTAAATTCACTTTCTTAGATACAGTACTTAGAACAGCTACTCAGCCGTAACATTGATTGCTAGAGAGGCTACTTTGCCGTCTTCACCTCGTCTTAACCAATGGAGATCTAGGCTGCAGCTAGAGTCCTTCTGGTCTGATATGTTAATTCTCAACTCATCCTTTATACACTGGCAAAAAGGGGGTGTTTCCATCATGCTGACACACTCTTTGAGCTCCCTCGAGCATGGCTATTTACTGGGCAATGTATCATCAAAACTATGATCTCGTTTAAAAACTAAAATCAAATTCATATTCATATTCATATTCATCAAATTCATATCTCAAAATCAAATTCATAAATATGATCATCATCTTGATATTTCCTACGCGTAAGGACGAAAACCTGACATATACAGTGTGTATACTGTTCAAGTTACAATATTTTTGTCAAAATGTTTATACCATTTTTAATGACATCACAAAATCAACATTAGTTTTCCATAGACCATCTCTCATCATTCCCCACATTCAGATGTTAGAAATATTGTCCCAGTGTTCAATTGTGGACATTAGAGTTTTTGGGCGGCAAAATGCCTCTTTAACAAAGGAACATTCCAATCACCACTACTAAAGACCAATTTATTTACAATTTAAAACTGGGCGTGAGGTGTCACAAAACCCCTACATCAATCCCTCCTCCCCTCTGCAGGTGAGAGGGATCTGGTAGATGTTGATCCATTGTAACCTGATCTTTGGATTCACACGGGAGAGTTATGACAGCCCTCAGATCCTCCAAAAGTTCTACAGCTGTACCATCTGGGGCATCTTGAAGAGTCAGACTGGTTCACTGCTTGGTACTGTATGGCAACTGCTTGGCATGCGACCGCAAGGCGCTACAGAGTATAGTGCATATGGCCCAGTAAATCACTGGGCCCGAGCCCCCTGCCATCCAGGACCTCTATATCAGGTAGTGTTAGAGGAAGGCCCAAAAAATGGTCAAAGACTCCAGCCACCCAAGCCACAGACGGTTCTCTCTGCTACTATATGGCAAGCAGTACCAGGGCATAAAGTCTGGAACCAACAGGACCCTGAACAGCTTCTCCCCCCCAAGCCATAAGACTTCTAAACAAGACTGCTAAATAGCTAATCAAATGGCTACCCGGACGTACTGCATTTACTCTATTTTGCATCAACTCTCTTTCACTGACTATGCACACACACTGGACACACACAACCCACACATACTTACACTGACACCCCAACACACACATACTACTAACGCCCACACACACATAACATGCACACACTTGCATACTGACGCCACACACACACACACACACACACACACACACACACACACACACACACACACTGCTGCTACAGTCTATTATCAATCCTGTTGCCTAGTCACTTTACCCCTACCTATATGTACAGCAGTGGAGGCTGCTGAGGGGAGGACAGCTCATAAAAATGGCTGGAATGGATTTTAATGGCTGGAATAGAGTGAATAGAATGGTAACAAACCATACACTTCCATTTACTCCATACCGGCCATTATTATGAGCCGTCCATAGCTACTTCAATTACCTAGTACCCCTGCATATCGACTCGGTACTTGTACTCCCTTTACATAGCCATCTTATTTTTACTCTTATTTTTGTTCGTTATTCACTGTGTATTTATTCCTCGTCACAATTTCTATTTTTTATCTTATCTTTAACTCTGCATTGTTGGAAAAGGACCCGTAAGTAAGCAGTTCACTGTTGGTCTACACCTGTTGTCTACGAAGCATGTGACAAATACAATTTGATTCAATTTTGAGACTGACTCTTGGCCACTACAGCTTCCATCAAAATTCTAAACTGTGTGGTTGTTTCCATCTAGTGGTGATATAGTGATAGTACAACAGAACTGAAAAGGGGCCCCTTTTTTAATTATACAGCATTAATATTGACCATCATGTAAATGTGGAAATCATTAAATGTGATATGTGCATGACCACGCTGGTTACCCCTGTTTAATTCTAGCAAATCAGTGGAATAATAAATGATAATGAACATTAAACAAAGGTCATGGCACAAAAACAGAATTTGAAAAAGACAAAAAAAACTCCAATCTTTTTCTGACAACAAGCATGCAAGCAGGAACGTTGGTGCCAGACAGCTAAAATACAAACACACATGGGCAAACTGGAGCAGGCAATCAATCAAAAACACACACACGCACAATGGGCGGCACACACAGACAGGCAAACTGTCACCAGCCTCAGCCCCAGACTGATGAGAAGTACACAGCTGGTGGAGGTGTTCAACTAAGTGAGTGACAGAATGATTGAGTGAGTGACAGAATGAGTGAGACCTGAGACCCGAACACTGTCTCTCCTGTCATCATGATACAACTGCTCATCAATAACTCGCTGTTTATTAAACAGGGTAAGAACAGCTCCTCATTCATTCTTTCACACCCACATTATGATTCACTGACACATCATGGTGTATACCTGTACAGATACATTCATACATGTATTTTTGAGCAATGACGGTAGTTTGTGGCCATCAAAACATTATTTATTGTGTTATTGGTGTTGAAGTTTTTTGGTCACGTACACAGATTTACAGATGTTATCGCAGGTGCAGCAAAATGCTTATGTTTCTAGCTCCAACAGTGCAGTAATATCTAGTAATACAATAACAATACACACATAATCTAATTGATTATGATTTTTAAAAATAAGATATTAAGAAATATCAGAACGATCAATGTCAGAGTCCGGAATATAAATATATATACATACTGTATAATGTATATAAATATATATACAAATAATGGTGTGTATAGACAGTATGGACAGTATATGAACAGAAAAGCTGTATACTGAAGTAGCTATATATGATGAGGCATGAATACAGTATATACATATAAAGTGGGTAAATTAGTGTAAACATTATTAAAGTGACCAGTGTTCAATGACTATGTACATAGGGCAGCAGTCGCTAAGGTGCAGCGTAGAGTACCGGGTGGTAGCCGGCTAGTAACAGTGACTAAGGTTCACTGTAGGGTACTAGACGGAGGCCGGCTAGTGGTGAATGTTTAACAGTCTGATGGCCTGGAGATAAAAGCTGTTTATCAATCTCTCAGTCCCAGCTTTGATGCACCGAATGTGGTCTTTTGAATGGGTATAGTATTAATTTGCTAAATGCTTATCAGTATGTTTGTAAAGTTTTGTGATGAGAAGGATGACAGAAAATGCTAAATGTCCACAAAAAATACTTAATAACACATTTAGGACATTCCATGTGTATAAAGTTCAGAATTAGTCTTTACATCTCTAAAAATCAAGTGAAAAAACTATCCTGTCACTCTCAGCGTCACAGACACTATGTTGAAATGTGATAAAAGTTCATGTAACCTTTGCATGCATGGCCAGTCTTGATTGAAAGCAAACAGCAAGTTTCCATATTGAAGGTAATAGATCAACAGTGAAATCCAGGGCTCATTATTCTCAGCACATACAGTACAATAGCCAGGCTGTCACTTCCTGGTGACTGGTCACAGCAGGACTGAGGGGGTGGATGGGGTTGAGAAGGTTTGGAGACAGGCAGGGCAGGGGACTCTACCTGATTTAATGATAATGATATATCCTGGCTGAACCTTGGCTAGAATAACCTTGATGTGGATCAACTGAAATGCATGTAATTATATATGGCATGAAAGGCTACCCTTAATTATGTTTTTATACTGTATTAAGTGATCTTGTAAATGTCCCCATCCCACAACAACAGAGGTAATGTTTTGGGGTAAATGCAAGCTGTTTGAAATCAATATGTTTTTAAGTGGCTGTCTATTGTCTTTTCCCACCCCCACAGTACCGTTCCTGCCCCTAAACCAGTCGGAAGCATTCTGCAGCCAGTTTAAGAACGGCCATTGGTACTGCTATGTCCTCCTCGTTCTCTTCACCTTCACCCTGCCCCTGGGCATCCTGGGTAACGTGGCGGCGCTGTTCAACTACACCTGCTTCAGGAGGACACATAGTCTGTCCACCAGCAACGTGTTCCTACTCAACCTGGCCATGTGTGACTCCGCCTGGATCCTCACCTTGCCCTTCACCATCTACTTCAGCATCCAGAGGCCCTTCCTCAAGGACATCCAGACCTTCTGCCAACTCAAGAAGATCTTCTTCAACATCAACATCTACGGTAGTATTCTCTTCCTCACTCTGATCAGCTTCGATCGCTACGCCGGCACCGTGCACCCAATCAGCTCCCGCCGGTGGTGGGACGTAGGCAAAGCCAAGCTCTGCTCCGCCTGCGTCTGGGTCTTCCTCTTCCTGGGCTCCATCCCTGAACTCTTCTTGAACTTCGCTATCCAAAGACCGGAGAATGTGACTGTGTGCATGGACCACATCCAGGGTCCATTTGTCTATGTCAAAACCATTTCCATCATCAGGACTCTGGTGGGCTTCGCCCTGCCATTCAGTGTCATGCTAGCCTTTTATGTGATGACAGTGCGGGTGTTACGAGGAATGCCCAGGGGAAAGAGAAGGGGTTGTGGCGGGTGTCAGTGGGTGGGGAAACCCCTGCTGCTCATCACCGCTGCCCTGCTGGTGTTCGTGGTGTCCTTCGTGCCCTACCACGTCATGATCATGACCCTGGTGTTCATGAGGATCCACGACCAGGTAACTCCCGCCAACGTGCACGTCCTCTATGCCTCCTATGAGTTCTTCGAGGCCATGTGCAGCGTGAGTAGCTGCCTGGACCCCATGCTGTACATCCTGGCCAGTGACAGGTTCCAGAGGAGACTGCAGGCCCTCAGGAGGGGCCACCACAGGGCGCTATGCTGCAGGCGTAGCAGGAGGGTAGAGGTGGAGGGCTGACAGCGGAAAGGGCCTTCTATTATAGTCAGCTTTATTCAATTCAATTCATTTAGTAAACTACAAAATAGTTTGATCGTATTATTTGATGATCTAATAAGACACATATTAAGGGCCGGTGTTATGTGCAGGCGTTAGTGGGCCTGGCACACCTAACGTACCTCCTTGCCCAACCAAATCAAATATTTAAATATTGATAATTTATTTTAATTATGTCATTTTGCTATCTCATCCTGGAATATACAAGGTCTTAGGTCATCTATCTTTGGCCGAACGAGCAGGAACCCAGACTTCATCAAGTAAATTGGAAATACAGACATTGTCATCTTACAATAAACATGGTATAGAGGAGACGGACCCACCGGTTGCCCTCTAGGTTACAGAGAGCTGGTAGTCCCATCCACCAAACTACTGTACCAGGTGTGAAACGGGGAAGAGTCTCTGGGGGTATGCTAACTTGGTATAAATCAGACCTAACCCACTCTATTAAATTAGTCAAAACAGAAGCATTTTACATCTGTCTAGAAATAAATAAGGAAATTAACTCAACAGAGCAAAATGTCCTCAAGTGTGCTACCAATATTCCCCTTATAGAATCCCCATATTTTAATGATGACAGCTTCTCCTTCCTAGATGGGAAGATCAACCTTTGGCAGCTATTACAGCTGTGAGTCTATCTGGGTAAGTCTCTAAGAGCTTTGCACACAAGCTTTGTCAAGTTGGTTGTTAGACAGCCATTTTCAAATCTTGCCATATATTTTCAAGGCGATTTAAGTGTAACTAGGCCACTCAGGAATATTCAATGTTATCTTGGTTAGCAACTCCAGTGTATATTTGGCCTAGTGATTTGGGTTATTATCCTGCATCATGTTATAGTGAACCCACAACATGATGCAGCCACTA